>NW_025110424.1:0-287526 GCF_011392965.1 Frieseomelitta varia | reverse complement strand
ACTGGATAGAAATTATTGAGAAGTAATAAATTCATTATCTGTTTTGCCCGGGTTATACTTAAATATATTTAAAACTGAGAAAATATTGCAATTTTGGGCCAAATATTTCCGACGCGCGTGGCAAGAGGTTAACCTCCGGCAACTGATTGCGGACCACAACGAGTGATCAAACCGTACACAATAATTTGTCGCTTTCTTTTTCTTTTGAACTCGTCGGTATTATAATACTGGATAGAAATTATTGAGAAGTAATAAATTCATTATCTGTTTTGCCCGGGTTATACTTAAATATATTTAAAACTGAGAAAATATTGCAATTTTGGGCCAAATATTTCCGACGCGCGTGGCAAGAGGTTAACCTCTGGCAACTGATTGCGGACCACAACGAGTGACCAACCGTACACAATAATTCGTCGCTTTCTTTTTCTTTTGAACCCGTCGGTATTATAATACTGGATAGAAATTATTGAGAAGTAATAAATTCATTATCTGTTTTGCCCGGGTTATACTTAAATATATTTAAAACTGAGAAAATATTGCAATTTTGGGCCAAATATTTCCGACGCGCGTGGCAAGAGGTTAACCTCTGGCAACTGATTGCGGACCATAACGAGTGACTAAACCGTACACAATTATTCATCGCTTTCTTTTCCTTTTGAACCCGTCGGTATGATATCACTGGATAGAAATTATTGAGAAGTTATAAATTTATTATCTGTTTTGCCTGGGCTATACTTAAATATACTTAAAATTGAGAAAATATTGCAATTTTGAGACAAAAAGTTCTCGACGTGCGTGGCAAGAGATTAACAGATGAAATTTCGTTTTTGTTTCTTTGAATTTTTGTTCATTCATAAAACCGTGAATTTACGAATCATCGTAATATCCATTAATAATATAACGACTTGCGAAAGGAAACGGAGAACGATTGAGAGACAACGCCCGAGGAGGATTCGTCAAAGATGTTTAATAAATCTTTGAGAAGAGAAAGGACTCCCCTGGCGGTAAATATTAGGCGCACGTGACACGATCGCGGGCCGTATATCGGGCTTGTTGACTTTAATCTAGGTAACGAACAAGAAGAACGAGTTATCCTTTCTCCGAAAGGACCGTTAGCCCGATTTCCACCTCATTTCGGATATGTCGGAAGGGAAACAGGTGCCTGTTTGACGAGGCCATGCAAAACTCTCTCTCTCTTTTTCTCTTTCTCTTTTTCATCCTCAATTATATCTCATCGGCCCCCGACATTGTCCTTTCCGATCAAAAATCGATCTCCTTACTCGTCCTACTTTATCAAACGAAAGTAGTACGTACAACATGTTATTTTGCTTTCTGCACACTTCACACGCGCTAAATCTACATCGTATGTGTTCACTGATGCACGAAAGTATTCTCACAATAGAATCGTATGTATATACCGACTGAGTCACTTACAATTGAAGAAGGAAATCAAAAAGTATTTTGAACGAGATTTCTCAGATTACTCGGAAAGAGAAGTAATTTAATGTAATTAATTATTTTACAGTTAAACGCGTCAAGGAACGTGTGATAATCATAATGTGAAAATGAAGATACGTATGTGTTCGTTTGAACATTTAAAATCGTAATGTCTCAGAAACCACACGCAAAAATGTCAACACAAAAGTTACATGATTTCGAGGATGTAATACAAGTATCCTATTTGTGTTTTTCAATTAACCGACAGAATTCAGCTCTAGTCAAATATTAATCTATTTATGTTGTAAAATCAACATTTCAATCAAAATTGTAAAATTTTCAACATTTCAAATAAAATTCGTACCTAAAACTTATTATTATGGAAGATAAAGAAGACGATTTAATTATATAAATAATTTATATATATGACAATGCACTAAATATTAATAAAATAATTATTTAATACAATAAATAAAAATTATATTTTAATTACGTAAATTATTTATATAATCAAATTTTTATATGCTTCACTAACTTATATGCTATGTATATTATATACTTATATATAAAATTCAGTATTTAATAATATACACATATAATATACACTTATATTAAATATTAAGGTAAAAAAAGAATTATATTATAAATATAATAAATAAAGAATTATATTATAAATATAATAAATAAATAATT
Organism: Frieseomelitta varia; assembly: GCF_011392965.1. Taxonomy (NCBI): domain Eukaryota; kingdom Metazoa; phylum Arthropoda; class Insecta; order Hymenoptera; family Apidae; genus Frieseomelitta; species Frieseomelitta varia. The sequence continues at coordinate 285,396 of NW_025110424.1, read as the reverse complement.
ACATATAAAAATATTAATATATAATATAATAATAGCCATTTATAAATCTTATGATATATTAATAATTAAAATAATTAAATAATTAAAAATCTTGGGAAATATTAAATAATAAATATTTATGTATTTAAACCATACGTGTATCATAATGAAATATTATTCTAGTGTTATAGTATAAAAATTATATAAATAATTTATATATATATATATATATATATATTAATATAAAATTCAATATTTACGTATATTAAATATTAAATTAATAAAGAGACTATATTAATGTAGATAAATAATTACACATAAATAATAAGGACAACAAATACAATACTCGCGTGTTTTCTTATATTTCAATATGATCAGAATCCTAAGCACAACGAAAAGTATATTAAAGTATCCAGAATGAAATTTTAAATTTTAAATTAATCAGGAAATAACTATAATTTTATGACTAGTGTCTTTCCGAGAAAACTCTTATAGAATGCAGTGCATTAACTGAAATTTCTATTCCATGCATTTTAGTGTAAATAAGAAGCTTATATTTTCTTGAAGGCAAAAGAAAGTGTTAATTAAACAACAATATTTATTCAGCTCTGAAAAAGTTATGGCAGACAGTCATGCAGACTTCCTGGAAATGAGAAAGATGGATCTGATGTTGAAATCTTAAACTATTCGATAAAGATGATTTAAAAGTAAATATATTAAAATATTAAAAAATTGATGGAAGATTTAAAAGAACGTTTCCAAGTCATTAGTTCACAGTATTCGTGCAAGTTAACGAGGAACGAGCATTTTGTTGTTGTTTAATGAGAACAATTTGAAAAACATATTACTTCTTAAACTAAATTTCGAAGCTCTAAAAGTGGATATAAAATTTTTTGTTTTCTTTTCGTTTTTCTCACTGTTAATAAAACAGAACAATTATGTGAAAATCACAATGTGCTTTCTCCTCTGTATTTATCCCGCTTTCAATTTCTTAAATAACGATTAACTAAAAAAAATACTTAATTTTTATATTTTGTTTGTTAAATATCTGTTCAGAAATATATGATCCTCCAGAAGTTTTATTAATCGAGTATAAAATAATTGTTGAAACGTATCTCAACGGACAGTAGAGATAATGTGCAAAGTTGATTTAAAACAGAAAAATTAAAAGTTCGATAAATAACTTTTATATATAATATATTTAATATATAAAAAAACTTAACAATTATATATAAATATAAATATATATATATATATATATATATAATTATAATAATAAAACATATTATATATATATTTTATTCAATTCCTGATTATACGATCCACACAGAGTTAGAGTATCTCAATTTCATAAATTCCAAAACTATCCATTAATATCGACTCTTGAATTGCTAAAATAAACTGGAGAACAACTGAATGAAACTCATCCTACTTAATTATTTGGTAATTGAACCTAAAAGCTATTGTACAACAAGTATTAGAAAGCTGTCAAAATTGATTTGATTACAAAAAATATAATGACTTGAAAAATGAACGAACAAATTATTTATATAGAATATAAGTTTTAATTATCTAAAATATTTCTACTGTGTTCATTCTTTGTGCATCTTGCAATTAGCATACATTCACGGTAATAAGAAGATAAGTGTTTGCACGAAAACTGTGATTAGTAGTTCAATTATGTTCTGAAATTAACACTTTTTTATCGATAATACTGAGATGCATAAAAAATTATATGACTCTATAATTGACGGATGTGATTTTCACATGCTCTCTCTCATGTGCATACACATACAGAAATGCTCATTTTTTGTTTAAAACATTCTTCAACGTACTAATCAATAATTTCCATATTAAAATTTTTCAACTTCCAGTCTTTGGTAATTATTCCAGTATATTGTGTTTTAATCATAATAGATAATAAATGTTATACAATCTCCTATTACTAATGTTGATAAAAATCTCCTGAATTAATGATATTACCTAATAAATGGTTTAATATTTTTTTATAGGGAATGAAGATCAAAGAAAGTTTGACTTATATGCATTAATATTAAAAGATAATAATTATATCAATTAATGCTTTTCTAGAAATCATTTAATTTTTGTCTAAACACATTTTTTCTCTAATTCTCTCTAATTTTAATTTCAAATGATTTATCCACCTAAGCATCTTTAAATCTTGATTGCATTTTTAATTCTCAAAAATTACAAGATTACTTGTCTCAAACGTAAAATTCAGTAAAAAATTAATATACAACATGAACAGCATAAATATGTAAGATAGTATCACTAATTAATCAATATAATGATCTATTGTATTATTATCGTTTAAATATAATATTTTTGTATTAAATGCCTTGTAATTTTCATATATTGTATGTTTTCAAATTGGTCTCATACTTGTCAATATAATCATAATATTCAAATCCTACTACAATATTAATAAAAATTTGTCGAATAACACAGACAACGTTCTTACGTTGTGGCATGGCAACAGTAGATAACTGAATTATAATTTCAATTATTTAATAATTCTTTCTGTTATATCTTCTTGCAGTACCAACATTAGAATGTCTTAACATTTAATTTTTTATTGGTTTCACTGATAAAAAAAAAAACTAGAAAAAGTCTAGAATATCTATTATTTTTGCTTCCGACTAACTGAGAATGTTCATAGAGTTAACTATAAAAAAATACTAAATGAAAGTAGCTGAGTGAAGCGACCTTTTCACATTATTTCTATTCCGGATAGAATTTACTTTCGTTGGAAGGAAAAGCCAACGACCGAGCATCTTGCCCGGAGAAGAGAAATTTTGAAGATGAAGCGACGACCGCGCAGCTCTAAAAAAAAAAAAAAAAAGAAAAAAGAAAACGTTTTAGCCAGATTGGCAAAGTTAAAAACGGCAGCGCTTCTCGTGAATCAGTCTGTTCAAAGTTCGACGACACCGCCAGTCTAATTCGAGCAATTCCAATCGACTCACGGGGAAATTGCACCACCGGCGCCTGACACTGTCCCTGAAACGCTGCACTGTGTTTGAATCGAATAAAGCGCTCCCGAATTAGAATCCTCTGTGATGAATAATCCAAGAAAAACATATTTTTTCAACGTGGAAGATGGAGACCGGCAGTCTGATCCTTCAAATCGATAGTACAAACTAAAACGAAAACACTTACAAAAATATGGAAAATGTTACATAAAAACAGGATGAAAGAGGCCAATCGTTGTACAGAGATCAGAAATTTTTACACCGTAGTGAATAAAATACGTCTTATTCATTATCCAGAACCTGTTATGCCCAACGATCTTGTTGAAAATTATCCTTGTTGGATAGCGAAGAAGAAATCGTCTTCACCAATTATCATAAACCTACCTCTGTTTAAAATGATCTCCAAACATCAAGTTAGTTACAAAATACTACTCGTCAACTTCAAATTTCTATTAAAAACAATTCTCCAATTCGTTGTTCTGAGATTTCAAAATGCATTCGCTGCTTGAAACTTGTCAGCTAATTAGCCGAGAGAGCTAAAGAAAATTGCAGCCAAAGAAAATCCTGTCAACTAAAGACTCCCGAGTACATGGCTGGTGAATCCGGAGAAACTGTTGCAGCTGTTTCTAAGCATATCAAAGTAATCGTTAACCGAGGGCTAACAGGATGACATCGAGATTAGCAATGTGGATCGGTGTGTCAATGTTGCAGCTGGCAACGCGGCTGGTTGCCTCGGCGCTGCTACGTCGTGTCGGTGGTGTTATCGACTGGCTGAGAGGCGCATGCGTGCCAACCAGCCCCCGTCCTTACAACGGGGACGTCGACGAGAACATCGTCGTTTCTAGGAGACGACTTTTAAATAGTCCAAACAAATGGCACCTGAACCCTTCCATATCCTGCTCTGACTGCCACCATATCATCGCTTTAACACTCCTCTTCTTTTTTTTTTTTTCCTTCTTTTTGAACACTTCTCCGTCCCCGGACTGTAAACGTTCTCTGAACTTCATTTGATTTGGCGAATGCCTTTTTTCCTCGACGAGCATCCGTAGGATTGAACGAAGAATGAACGACAGCGGAGAATGTTCTCCGGCTGTTGCTCTTCATTAACCTCTTGCGCTGGAATTTTTTGTCCCGAATTGCAACATTTTCTGAGTTTTAAGTATATTTAAATGTAACCCAAAGGTAAAACAAATGATAAGTTGATTACTTCTCAATAATTTCTATCCAGTGATGTCATACCGACGAGTTCAAAAAGAAAGCGACGAATTATTGTGTACGGTTTGGTCACTCGTTATGGTCCGCAATCAGTTGCCAGGGGTTAACCTCTTGCCACGCACGTCGACAATATTTGGCCCAAAATTGCAATATTTTCTCAGTTTTAAGTATATTTAAGTATAACCCGGGCAAAACAAGTAATAAATTTGTTGCTTCTTAGTAATTTCTATCCAGTAATATACCGATGAATTCGAAAAGGAGACGAGTTATTGTATACGATTTGGTCACTCGTTATGGTCAGCAATTAGTTGCCAGCGTAAGGAGTTACCCTCTTGCCACGCACGTCGACAATATTTGGCCCAAAATTGCAATATTTTCTCATGTTTAAGTATATTTAAGTATAACCCGGGCAAAACAAATAATAAATTTGTTGCTTCTTAGTAATTTCTTCTAGTTACTAGCGCAAGAGGTTAATATTACGATGAACAGTACTTTTTAAATCGTCAGGATTTGAATTGACTGAATTTTAAATCTTGTCTTGAAAGAGAATTCTTCTTTAGCCTTTGCACTCTTCTCCTTTTTGACTGTACAGGTCAGGAAAAGTTTAATAACTGGCTCGAGATTCATAAGATGACAGGAGTTTCCTCCGTTGAGGAAGAATTCGTAAATGAAGACGAATTATTGTATACGATTTGGTCACTCGTTATGGTCCGCGAACCAGTTACTAGCGCAAGAGGTTAAATGCGAGTATCAGTCTCAAACGAACTGAAACACATTCGCGAACGTGAAAATTTTGGATAGGTTCGAACGATGATTGTCCGATCGGAATCGCGTTTATTGCTGACTACATCGGTAGTTGTAACGCAGCTCGTCGCCTGAAAATATTGATTTCCTATACATTCGCGTCGCGAAAATTGAAATAAACGATGGAAGTCTGTCTGTACTCAAGCCGACGTTCTATCTTCCACCCTTTCGGACTTGGGAAATTTTTGATTGAACTTTGTTTTGAGTTAACGCTGGAAATCGTCGCTTTTAATGCAATGTCCGCGTTTTAACACTTTTAAGTGTTCCGTCTCATTTTGAGAGTGTGCCCGTGTGCTCAATTATTTTTGAGCTGCGATGAGTATACTCGACAGGAGCAAACTACGTGCACTTGCCGTAAAATTGAAACAAATTACAATAATAAGTTGTTTTTTTAAATCATATTTTATCATAAATATTTACTACAAAATTGTATTATTTCGTTATATTACTTCACAAAAATTTTCTTTCTTTTTTTCTCCACGCATTCTAAAATCCTAAAGTATCCTAAAATATTCCTATCCCAATTATCCTACAACAATAATAAATCTAATAATAATCTAAAATAATAAAGTACTCTAAAATTCTAAAGTATTCCTATCCTAATTATCCTACAGTAATAACAAATCTAATAATAATCTAAAATAATAAAGTATTCTAAAATCCTAAATTATTCCGAAATGTTTTTTATATGTTTTTATATGTTTTATATATTTTTTATATGTTATTTTTTGAATTTTACTCTAACAGCAAATGTAAATTTTCTTTACTACACGACGAGACACTCGTCGTTAAGCAACCAAAAAAACCATCTCTTCATGACAAGTATACTACGACATAAACAGCAAAAATTAAAACTAGCAATTCTTGCACATCAGAAACTTTCATATTTTTTAAAGTCACGAAACGAAATTCAATCAGTGACAGTTACCGAATGAAAACATGAAGGTAAGAAATATTCTCATACAACGTCGTACGTGTCTAAGAAGCTACTTTATCACTGTATAAATTATCTTTCGGGTTAACGTATCGCCGAGTTATTCTTAAACAGAGCAAAACGTAAGGCGTGCCTCGAATTACATTTTCTACCTTCCACGGTAAAGATCTTCCCCAGGAACTGATAAATAGATCAAACATATTTATCAGTCGCTCCAAACGGGCGACTACAGGCCTCGAACATGTTTATCCAATCTGGTTCGAACTATAAATTAATAGGAGTCACGCTGAATTTATTTCCAACAAAACTTTGTTTCAATTTCTTTACTGAGCGTAAATAGATAAATAAATCAATTGACTTGATAAAAAATTTGTGGAATTTAATTTTGAAATTGATAGCCTGCGGATTTTTATGCATTTATGGAGAAAGAATGCAAAAATGCAGAGAACGCGATAACATAGGCAAAAAATAGAATGCTTTGTTATAATATTCAGCAACGAAAACAAATTACTATCTAATTCACAAATCCCAAGTCTAGAGAGAATAATAAATAAACTGCAAATTCTTATGCAAATTGGTATTTTTAAAAAAATAATTTGGAAAACGGTACTTTGAAAATTAGAAAATTATTTCATGTGTCAAACATTACTTTGGATATTTTATACATTTTTCATATGAAGTGCATCCTGTACAATTCTGCACGTCTATATTTTTTATAAATGCATAAAAATCCGCAGTCCAGTAGTAAAATTCAATTTAATTAAAAAATTCAAAATTAAGTAATCTAACAAATCCTCAAGTTATTATGATTAAAAAGCGGTTTCTAGATCAAACGAATAGCATCTAAAAAAAATTTGTTTCATCTACTATATATATATATATATATATTATATTATATATATCCAATTCTGTTTTTACGTGATACGAAATATTATATATAAAAAAATATATTAAATTATATACATTAAATTAATAAATAAATATATAAAATATATAAATATTTAAAAATAAATATATTAAATTAAATATATTATATATTATACTGTTTTTACATGATACAAAAAAAAAATCGCGTGAAAAAACTATATTCTATCTATGGAAAAACAAAAGATTGGATCTGAAAAATCGGCAAAAATAAGACAATGAATCATATAAAAAATTCTTGTTAGAATCTTATCATTTTTACACAATGTGCTTGTACATTTTATTTCATAAAGATTGCACATGTAATAGAAATTTATTATATAAAGTGATTTTTCCATTTTTATTTGACAATATCTCTTGTGTGCGATGATAACTTGATTTTGTTCTAAAACATACTGAAACTTCGTTTTCCTTAAGTTCATGTACAAGATGTAAAAAATTGAATTTCAATATGCAAAAAGATCGCTTTCCTTTTCCTCTTTCTTTTGAAGATGAATTAAGTGACATTATGTAAGGAGCAATTGAAAAATATTTCAATTGTAAGTAATCAAACAGAGGTTTGAAAAATTATGTGTAACAACTTCCCATTTATTGACTTACGAAATTCATATGTGCACGAATTTTATTTTAATATTTCATTAAATTCTTTTTAACGACAACATCGAAAAGATACTTTTCATTTCTCAACGTCAACTTCAAAACAAATTTCATATTGAGATTGTGCAGACGCAAATAGACATTGCAAATGTAACGAACACAATCAGGGTAAAAGCTCGACCAACTGCCTGAAATGTATTATTGTGTGTGATTGTGGAGAAGTGTAATACAGAAACATATTTTTTTCCTTAAAATTCAATCGTGTTAAATTAAAATTCGTGTAAAAAGAGAATGAAATTTTTTTTAATTCGTGTTAAAACCAAATCGTGTAAAAAATTGCATTATATGTACATTTTTACAGCTACGTATACTATTTTCTGCATAAATGCATAAAATCCTGCGTAGTTACGATTAATCATGGCTCAGTATCAGTTACTGAAGCATTCTGAGAACTTTTAACATTAGAGCACTACCGATGACTATAACATAAGATTTCTGTCGGAAACATTAAAGTAAAAAAAAAAAAAAGAATGGAAAAGCTTTATATTACAATAAATTAGACAAGCTTTTATTTCAAGGAAAATTTTACGAAAAATCATTTAAATTTTTAAAAATATATTATTTTATGTCTAACAAAATTTTTAACAAAAATTATAATAAGAATGATTATTTAATAAAATTTAGTAATTATTATTTAAAAACTATTTTTTTAATAAAATTTAAAATTATTTAAATTATTATTTAATAAAATTTTAATTTTATAATTATAATTTATAATTATAATTATTATTATATAATTATATATTATTATTATAATTTATAATTATATATTATTATTATTATAATTTACAATTATAATTATTATTTAATAAAATAATATATATACGATATATATGATATAATTATTATTAATAAAATTTTAATTTTATAATTATAATAATAATTAATATATTATTTTACGTCTAATAAAATTTCTAACAAAAATAATGAATTGGTCACTTTGATCATTTTGATAGCTCTAGTGTTTGGCAGTTCGATTGGCAAACACGGTGATCAAGAAACGCGTGAATCATGAAATTTCCGGCGGATCGATGACCGGATGATAGTCGTGTTTACAGAGGAAAAGCAATCTGGAAACTCCTTACCCGGTCAATGGGAGTTGGTAATCGAGAATCGCAACTCCAGACTGGGTTCTGTCGACCATCTAAGCAGAGATGTCGAGCCAGCGAATAAACCTGCTTCTCCGTTTCCGCTCTTCGTTCTCTGTATTGCGGCCAGAAGGGGATTCGATCATCGCCCAACTATCCACAAAACGGTTTTTGACAATATACTTTGTCAAAGTAAAGCTTATCATCTTGAAGTTTCACAAGACTACCGCCGCTTGCTTTACTATTTCTTGTGTTTTGCTTGTGTCAAAGCGTTTTATAAACTAATGATCTGTAACGTTTTATTTACATTAAATTTAATAATTTTTTAATTTTTAATTTAATAATTTCAAAATTTTTAATTTAACAATTTCAAAATTTTTAATTAAAAATTTTTATTTTTAACGTAAAATAGATACAAATTTACTTTCACACGATAAATTTTTAAACAAAAATGCCTAGTTTCCTTCTTTTAGAGATTTTTAAAAATCTTTTAATATTATTTGAAAATTGTTTTACAATATTCTGGAACATATTATTGTAAGAATATTGTCTCTCGATATTCTTTGGATGCAGATATTATAATTAAAGTATAAGTAATCTCTTCAGAAATTATGTACGTCTGACTTTTTTCAACGATCATGTACTGTGAACATTATTTTTTTTTTATGTGTATATATTCAGTTTTATTATATATTTTCTTGTGTATATTTTTATCTGTAATTCCTTTTTTTCTGTGTATATTTATAATTTTTTAAATCACTTTTTCTTTTGAACCAATCATTCTTTCTAAATCACTGAATTACTGTAAATATAAAATGAATAAACAATTATTTCTTTCTTCCTACTTTAAAAAATTTATCTCTCTAAAAAGGTTAAATTTGATTATATTCAAATTTCGCAAAAATGTTCCCAATCGCCGTGTTTGTTCGTAGACTAAACTTTTGAGGTCAGATTTTATTTGAAATTAACGGTGTGACAAAAAGTAATTGCTATTGATTTTACTATCTGATTTTCTAGATGACGTTCGTACGGTCCACGACCTCCTTTTTATTGAGTTATTAGACTTATCCGCACCTAGAGGGATCCCTTTGACTGTCTTATTTGTTTAACGGGACAGCGAGTTCGTGTCGTATTAAATTCTATTACATAAAGATTTCCGGCTCTAATTGGTCGCTGGATTATGCTTAATTACGCCCCCGAGATGATATCGACCAGGCGAAAACGTAGCCGACGAACGTAAAGATGAAAAATAAGTACGTATAATTTTGTAAATCTGTTTTAATCGAGAACGAAACGCTTGCTCTTCTCGCCTTTTATCTTTGCATCTGTTTCAAAGAAGAATTTTCGAAATACCGAAAGACTAAGAAACATTTAAAAAAAAGAATGTTTCGAAGTAATAAAAAGCCAAAAGGAAATTTCGAAGAGGGAGCAGCACCTCCAGGGAAAAAAATTTTAAAGCGGAGAGGGTATTCTTGGATTTATCACAAACAACGAAAAACTAACACTTGTAGAAGAGAGCTAAACAAATCTTAGACCATCCACTTGTTTCTCACCCTCGCTTGCTGGAGACAGCTTGACTTCTTCACACTTGGCCTGACCTTAACCCAGACGAGTTTTTCGAATAATTAAACAATTTACTTGCCCGTTGCATCAACTAGAACTACACAGAAAATATACAACACTTCGTTATTTATATTTTCCCTACTCGAGAGCTTTGCTCAACCTCTTACGCTGGAATGACGCACATCGAGAATTCTTTGTTCCAAAATTGCAATATTTCCTCAGTTTTAAGTATATTTAAGTATAACCCGGGTAAAACAAATGATAATAAATTTATTATTTTTTAACAATTTCTATCCAGTGATGTCATACCGACGAAGTTCAAAAGAAAAGGAAAGCGACGAATTATTGTATACGGTTTGGTCACTCGTTACGGTCCGCAATCAATTGCCAGCGCAAGGGGTTAACCTCTTGCCACGCACGTCGACAATATTTGTCTCAAAATTGCAATATTTTCTCAGTTTTAAGTATATTTAAGTATAACCCGGGCAAAACAAATAATAAATTTGTTGCTTCTTAGTAATTTCTATCCAGTAACATGCCGATGAATTCGAAAAGAAGACGAATTATTGTATACGGTTTGGTCACTCGTTACGGTCCGCAATCAGTTGCCAGCGCAAGTGGTTAAAAAACCATCTGAATCTACTATAACTTTTTAACAAAGCATTTAAAATGCCAACTAACATTTTTTCCTTATTTTTACTTGTAGAATAGGCTGATAAAATTTTGCGGAAAAAAACTGGGACAGCTTGTAACAGTCACTAAGGAGATAAACACGGAGTCGTCGAGCAATTAAAAAAGAAAGTTTGAGCAGTAGAGAGTAGTTAAGTTAATTCGTTGTGATTTACATTGTATAAGAATATATATTTTGTTGCATACATCTTATTTAACACGCATTCTAAAAACAAAATACATGCATTATTCTTTCTCTTTGCAATATGGTGATTGTACCAAGTTATGAAACAATATGAATATACACGAAATGAATCATTTGTTGTGTCATGTTTGCATGTACTTTTTCTGACCCAACTTTTATGATCCCAATTTTACATTTTAAGAATATAAAAAAAAAATAATTGTAAAATAAACGTATGTATTTAAATAATATATGACTAACGGAATATGTAATTGTTTGAGTGAATTGGCATTCACTTACGTCCAGTTCAAATGAGATTTGATGGAATTATGATCGATAAAATATTCCGGAGGCGCCTATAGGCGCTTCAACGGATCAATGTAGAGGTTAAGCCTTCAGCCCTCAATATCACAAGAGCAATTTTTAGGCGCCTACAGTATCGAACGCAAATTTACCGAGCGCCTTTAGGCGCCAATATCAGTCAAACAGTTAATTGCGACGTGATTACATTTGGAGTACATATAACATGTAATTTTGATAGAGAAACTGGCTTTTGAAATGTATATTAGCGTGGGTCAAAGAGACTCGGAACACACGTCGACATCCGCAAACATCGTTCGGAGGTTAACTGCGGCCAATAAAATTTAACTTCAGTTCTTAAAACGAAAAATTTCTCTTAGAGAATGAAACCAACAGTTCAAGTCACCGAGCTTCGGGTTCGACTTTCGAAAATTAAAAATTAATTTCGTATCCATCCCTAATTCTGATAATACTCGATGAACAGAAACGAGAATATAACAGTTGTGAGTGTCGGAATCTACTATTTTTTTTTTTTTTCTTCCTTATGTGTGTTGCAGTTCCTTGGGATTTGTGGTTCCCTATAACCTGCATTTAACATAAATACATTTGGTGTTGATTAATGAATGTTTTCTCGTTGATTTGTGTGAGTAAGAAGGTTGTAAGTTTTTGCAGGGGGAAAATTTTCAAAAACCTGCAGTGTGACTTGGTGTGATGATTCTTATAGTTGTGCATTTTTATGCAGTTATTTGTTGAGCATTGCGTGTTTTGGAAGTTTTGTCCTTATTTTTAGTGGGATTTTGTCTGTGTGATAGTCTCCGATAGCCCTGATTAAAAGGTTTTCATAATTGGGGTGGTATGCCTTTGCAATTGAGTTGTGTATGTACTCTTCTATTGGTGGTATGTTGGCAATTTGATGTAGTATTTTTACTGGTGTATCGTATGGTTTGTTTAGTATAATTCTTAAGAATTTGTTTCGCATCTTTTGAACTTTGTTAATGTGAGTTTTGGCAGCAGCCGCCCAAGTCGGAATCTATTAGTTTAACCTCTTGCGCTTAGTAACTGGTTCGCGGACCATAACGAGTGACCAAACCGTACACAATAATTCGTCTTCTTTTTGAATACATCGGTATACCACTGGATAGAAATTACTAAGAAGTAATAAATTTATTATTTGTTTTGCCTCGATTATATTTCAATATAACTTAAAACTGAGAAAATATTGCAATTTTGAGACGAATATTCTCGACATGCGTGACACGTCATTCCAGCGCAAGAGGTTAAAAGCTACGTGTTGTTGGAGTTTTGTAATTTTGAAATACTGCACTTTTCTTCGGTTTATGTGTATCATGTTGCCAATGTCTGAACAGTATCTCATATAATGGACATACAGCGTTAAATTGTATTAGAATCTGGTTCTCCAATTATTATTCAACTATCTAATTTAATAGAAAATAAAAAAATATGCGTAACAGTACTATATCCAAGGTAGATAGATTAGACAGGGTGTCTTGAATTTAAATAAAACGAAAAATTTCAGAATTGTAAGTGTAAAGGACTAACTTGAAAAACTTAGCCGTTTTTGCATTTTTGGGAAAATCTCGAAAAATAAGATAAAAGAAATTTTCGTTCCTTCACTCATTTACTTACACTTGTTCGTATTATTGTTTATGTTATTATCTTACAATATCATTTATTATTGAACATTGTTTACTCTGCTTGTATTTAGTGTAGTTTGTTTGTTCTCGTGATGTTTTTGGTGTACTGTTTGGTCTCAGTTGCTCTCTTGAGTTGAATAGCATCGAGTAATCTTACTGAATAAGCAAGAAAATGAAAACGTTTTTATGCTTCCATTTCCACAAGTTTCTCCAAAATGGAGCAAAAACGAGGAACTCTCTAAAGTTTTTTTTCTAAAGAACGGGTTTCCAAAGTTTTGACACTTAAATTTGCCATATCTTATTGCTTAATTTGATAAATTTTGCAGTCACAAATTGATTTATTATTTGAAATTTTACAAACTATTTATTTATTTATTACGTGATCCGACAAATAATAAAATTATCACTAGACCGCGGATTTTTATGCAAATTCCTATTTTTTTTTAGAGATAATTAAAGAAGTGAGATCTAGGTAGACTTTTTTTTCATAATAGCTATTGTATTTTGGATATTTAATATATTCTTGCGTATTTTATATATTTTATATATTTTATATATGTACGTTCGCATCATTTAATTTTTTCGTAAATGCACAAAAATTCGTGGATTCCAACACTCAAAACTGTTATATTTCATCTTCTTAAATATTTATCAATTACTATCAAACTGTAAAAAAAGATTCCAAAAATAGCGATGCTTTAAAACAAAGTTTAACCTGTATGTATAATAAGTTCAATTAGTCTTTACAAAATTCGAAATTCCGATACTTTTTAATCTTACGTTCAAATGGGTCTTAATATTCCCGTTCCCACAACGTCTATAGACACAAAAGAATTAATTAATTCTCGAGGAGCTGCTGCATAAATTTTAATTTACATCACAGATATCTTCATGTGATACATGATCGGTAACGGAATATAGTAGATACAGAGACACGTAATATAATTAAATTAATTCGATGCAGAAACACTGGGCACTTATCTGAATATGTATATCGTTTATCACTGTTGAGAGTTCCGAGAAAGTCCACCTTGAAATAAATAACTGAGAATCTTGTCCGAGCTAATCTAATCTAACACATCAATATCATATTCCACGATACAATTTATCGCTGATTTATGCACGTCAATAACCGAAGGACTAATCACTTGGGTCAGAGACGGCGAACTTCTTTCTCTTTTACTTTTTAATCATTGTCAGTCTGTCGGTTTCCTCACCATAGAAATTAATTTTTAATCTGTGCATTATTTCCCACCCAGCTATTCCGATCTTTAACCCCTTGAGCTGGCAACTGATTGCGGACCATAACGAGTGACCAAACCGTACACAATAATTCGTCGCTCTCTTTTTGAACTCGTCGGTATGATATCACTGGATAGAAATTATTGAGAAGACAATAAATTTATTATTTGTTTTGCCTGGGTTATACTTAAATATACTTAAAACTGAGAAAATATTGAAATTTAGGGACAAAACACGTGGCACGTCATTCCAGCGCAAGAGGTTAACCCCTTGCGTTGACAACTGATTACGGACCGTAACGAGTGACCAAACCGTATACAACAATTGGTCTTCCTTTTGAATTCATCGGTATATCACTGGATAGAAATTACTAAAAAGCGATAAATTTATTATTTGTTTTGCCTGGGTTATGTTTCAATATACTTAAAACTGAGAAAATATTGCAATTTTGGGCCAAATATTTCCGACGTGCATGGCAAGAGGTTAACCTCTAGCAACTGATTGCGGACCATAACGAGTGACCAAACCGGCAATAATTCGTCGCTCTCTTTTTGAACTCGTCGGTATATCACTGGATAGAAATTATTGAGAAGTAATAAATTTATTATTTGTTTTGCCTGGGTCATACTTAAATATACTTAAAACTGAGAACATATTGAAATTTTGGGACAAAACACGTGGCACGTTATTCCAGCGCAAGAGGTTAACCCCTTGCGTTGACAACTGATTGCGGACCGTAACGAGTGACCAAACCGTATACAACAATTCGTCTTCTTTTCGAATTCATCGGTATATCACTGGATAGAAATTAATAAAAAGTGATAAATTTATTATTTGTTTTGCCTGGGTTATGTTTCAATATACTTAAAACTGAGAAAATATTGCAATTTTGGGCCAAATATTCTCGACGTACGTGGCAAGGGGTTAACCCCTTGCGCTGGCAACTGATTGCGGACCATAACGAGTGACCAAACCGTATACAACAATTCGTCTTCTTTTTGAATTCATCGGTATATTACTGGATAGAAATTACTAAAAAGCGATAAATTTATTATTTGTTTTGCCTGGGTTATGTTTCAATATACTTAAAACTAAGAAAATATTGCAATTTTGGGCCAAATATTCTCGACGTACGTGGCAAGGGGTTAACCCCTTGCGCTGGCAACTGATTGCGGACCATAACGAGTGACCAAACCGTATGCAATAATTCGTCGCTTTCTTGTTCTTTTGAACTCGTCGGTATGATATCACTGGATAAAAATTATTAAAAAGCGATAAACTTGTCATTTATTTTGCCTTTAATGGTTATATTTAAATATACTTAAAGCTGAGAAAACATTGCAATTTGGGACAAAAAAATTCTCGACGAATGAATGTTAAATTCTATTTATCTAAAAATCTAAACCTCTTGTTTCGAGATGTCAAGGATAGAACGAAGAGCTGAACGTAATCTGCCGACTAAGGATTCGAGGAACAGAGAAAAAAGAATCACAGTTGACGTTTAACGCGTCATCCGTCAATTCACAAGCCTTTATCATCGTCGGAGGAAAGAAAAGGGCTGTATCCAATCTCTCTGACTCTTAACCCTGTGCCCGTGCATGTATGCAATATTCTTTGACTGGTGGTTTTAGTTGTGGAGCGTAATTATTGGAAATCCATTACTTCTGAATGAAAAGACTTGCGCGGGCTCGCATACCCGTGTCTTGCCTTCCTCGATAACGCCAAACCGACGAGTATATAACGTATTTACTTCCGACAAGATCACTCCGTGTTTCGCCACGATGAAATTCTTAAAATAAACGTGTCCTTCCATTAATCGCTCTGTCTTTCCATTAAAAGCTTACATTTCCCCCTTTTGGGGGGAATTTATGAGAAAAATAAGAATAGGAAAATTAACAACCAAGGATTCCTAATATTCTAAAAAGAATTTCTATGATAACAATTTTTGAAAAAATTTGTAATCTTTAATTGTAGTCGGAAATTATTCGAACGTTAATCTACTTCTAACTTAAATCGGTAACAAGTATGAAACAGTTTAATTCTCCAATGGCAACCGGAAATTCATATCGAAATCTGGTCTAATAAGATTGAAATTTCTGACACTCGGTTGCAACGTATCTACAGTTTTCAATACATATAATATATAATTCTAATATGTATATGTATATGTCTAATAATGTATGATGTATAATATAAATTTTTTAATAGGTATAATATATAATTTTAATATGTATAATAATGTATAATGTACATTTTTTAATACATTTAATATATAATTTTAATTATAAAAATATATTTAATTATAATTTTAAAAATCTCACCAAGGTCTCCGGCCTCTGGATTTCTTTTTTATGGGGGCATATTAAGAAACAAATTTATAAGGACAATATTTCAAATATTACACACTTTGAAGCAAAAGATTATAGAGGAATTTGAGAAATTAAAAAACGATACTTAGCTTACATTCTGTTAAGATATCATTAACAGTTCGTCGAGCAAACTTATGTATGCAGCAACGAGGAGGAAATTTTCAATAATAGTAATAGTTGTAATAGTGTACTGTATTGTAGTATTGCAACAGAAAGTAGTAATAAGGAATAAAAAATTAATTATCAGTAGGAACACTTTGTAACCACACAATAAATAATGTTTGTAAACACTATCTCCGACGGAGACAACCGCGGTAGAAGAATAGACAACTAAATCGTTCACAAACATGAACAAACTTTAATGTCGACTTTCTCGAAAACCGAGCCCCGGATAAAAAAATGTTATACCAAATTTTTTTCTTATTTTTTTGCTCGGTTGTCCTACGAATCCCGGCCTACCCTTTATTACAAGTATGTCGAAACTTCGGGAGTCTGTAGAAAATCGATAATGGAGCCAAAACGAGCAAATCTCCAAACGACTTTTTTCCCTGCAGTTTGTCAGTCACACGGAAGTTTTGATATTTAAATTTGAGACGTTGCATAATATATTAAACATTCTTAACTATATTGCCATAGGCAATAATATGAAATCATTCTGTACGTATCGTTCAACTGACCATTCGTCACTCTAACGCGGAGACAATACGCTCGTTACATTTATGAGAACAATTAAGGACAGGCTAGAACGTGGCGCAATTACTGTGACGAATATGCAGATGCGGCGCAACAATCAAAACATCGTAGCTATGACGAGACACGCACCGGCAAGAGGAAATGCTGTATCAATGACGAGAATGCATCATACGTGAGTATACATGTGCATACGTACTCGGTTCTTGGTGGTAAAGATGGTAAAGAAACGCAACAGAGAAGCGATAGCACGTGAAACGATGCTTAGCCGACGAGACGCGGCTTTATAGAACGGTTGAATATTTATAAAGCGCGACAATGACTCCAACCGAATGCTAAACGCATCCACGCTACGATAAGTTCATCTCCCTGGTAAATATGTCAGGGGGATGCTCTTACACGCGGGATTAAAATTGAATTATCGTTAGGAAGAATTATTCATATTTGCGTTGAATGTCCAGAAAAAAAATAATACTCGAACGTGGGATGTTATAAATTTCAATGTGTGTTTAAATTAATTTAAAGGTAAACGTGTATGTTTAAATCGATTTAAAGGTAAATTTCTAATTTGGCGGTTTTTTTCTAATTTTGACTATATATATATCGTTTACAATTTTTTCAATGTGATAAATATGATAAATATTACATGACAAATATGATAATATGATAAATATAATATAGCAAATATGATAATATGATATAATATAATATGACAAATATGATAATGTGATAAATATAATATGATAATATGATAAATATAATATGACAAATACGATAATGTGATAAATATAATATGACAAATATGATAATATGACAGATATGATAATGTGATAAATTTAATATGACAAATGTGATAATATGATAAATATAATATGACAAATACGATAATATGATAAATATAATATGACAAATACGATAATGTGATAAATATAATATGACAAATACGATAATGTGATAAATATAATATGACAAACACGATAATATGATAAATATAATATGACAAATATGATAAATTTTTTTACAAAGTAACAAGAACTGTACAACTCTTTCGATCTTCCTCGATTGATTTTCTATTTTAGTGACAAAATGCACCTTTTATTAAAGAAACGGTAGCAAAATAGCCAAAATTTGGAAAAGCTAAACTAAAAATTTATCCAAATTGAAAATATTTATAATATGCTTAACTTATTCAATAAATTGCAAATTAAATATAATATCGACAAAGAAGAGATTAATATACAACATATTAAATATACGAGATTCTTCACATTCTCATTTTATAGTTGTATGTGTAAAAAATTGATACCATTCAAGTCGAACAATTTAAAAATTCTAAATATATTTGACAAAACTGAAGAGTTGAAATAGTGATTAATATTTGGTAATAAACAGAAAGAGAAAGAGAACGTAAATTAATCTAAATTCTTTTTCAGATACAGAAAGTAACTAATCTATTTAGTAATAAATAAATAGAAACAGTTCTTACATCAAATTTAATTTAAAGTTGTTGCTACAAATGTAGAAACGAAATTTGTATTTGTCTGATGAATTTTGGATCAAACCTATTTATGTAAAAAATTAATAAAACGAAGGCAAATATACACATGCAACAAATATTTTAAATATTCACTTTATGTGTTAATTATAACAAATGAAAACCAATAGATGTTGCATGTTTATACATTATAAATACATTCTCTTTTAACACAATTATATATATAGGTTCCTGTAATTGATGGTACAACCCAGTAGGAAGTGATTCTAAAAAAAGAAGAATAAAATTTCTTCATTAAAGCCTTTGTTTTCAAGAGAATCGAGTTTGAAAATTTATGTGCTGGACAGGCGCGAATGATCGACACGATAATATTCTATGGGCAAAAATAAGTGAGAAGTAAGTGTAAAATGAAATTTTTTTATTTCGCGCCATTTTTACGAAAATAGATTTTGAATATATTTCTTGGTACACGTGTACTTGATAAATATTCAAACTTGATTTTCTCGAAAGCAAAGCGTCTTACAAGAAAAATTGATTCAATATTGTTTATTTATTTTCGCGCGTAGAATAATCTGCTGTTAATTATTTTTTTTCTGCCGCATCTAAAATTGGCTAAATCCAAGTATACTTGATAAATTTTCAAACTCGATTTTCTTGAAAATGAAGGCTTCGACGAAAAAATTTTATTCTTTCTTTTCGTTTCATTTTAATCACTTCCTATTCCGTTATACAAGTACGGAACACCCTGTATATAGCAAGAAGATAAAAGAACAAAAATATTTAATCGAAACTTCTTATTAGTCCGAATTTTCGTACACGGAATAATTAACAAAATGTCGAATTTTCAAATTCAATTTTTTTAAAAGCGACATCTTAAATGAAAACATATTCCTTTCTTTCGATTTATTTTTATACGCGGAACCATCCGTGATCGGTTGTACAACAATTTCAGAGACACGTGTGATTTTCTATTAAATACAGAATCCGATGATATTTCGAGTATTTTTTATAATGATTAAAGGGCAAGTAGAATAGGTGAGTACCCATTCATGAGGCATAGTGAAGGAAACGAAATAACCTTGACTCTACAAGACTGTCACATCGATGCACAAGCTCCTTTCAAGATTCATTCAAACGCGATTCTGGCGATCGAATTAATCCCCTGTCTTGTCAATATTTTTCTCTACACTACTCTCTTAATGTTAGCAATTCATTTCTTCAATTCTATACTAAGAACAAATAGATATGATATTAAATAATGTTATAATGTAATATTAAATAAATATTAATATTATGCAATATACTAATAATATAATATATATTATTAATTATATATTAATATACAGTATATACATATATATATTTAACGTAATATTTAAAACAACAAAATATTTGTTTGTATAAATGTAATGTATAATATAATATCCATTCGATGACCGATAATTTTACAATCCTGAATTAAGATTAGAAATTTTAATACAAATATCATTCATCGTCATTGTTCCTCTAATATATCAAGTAATGAATTCTTCTCGAATAATAATACATCATTTAAACGAAATATTGAATTCGCATATTGTGCGAATTCACTCATTTTACACTCGCTAATCCATGGTTATTCCGAATTAAAGTTAAACGTCAAATCTGTTTTCATTGTATGAAAATTTCATTGTATAAATTGATTGATTTCTTCCAAACAAGATATCATGTAATCATTTTTAAATAACACAAAGTCTAAAGCGAGATATTGAAACATTCAGCAATCCATAATACTGTGATTATCAATTCAAGTTAAATGTAAAATTAAATTTATCACAGTTAAACCTCATTCCACGTAACGAATGTGATGCTTGTGCAAATCATCAAATGTTTTTATAAATATTATAACAGGTGTTCTGCTACATATTTTACACATTTCCGGTATTATGTGTATTCTGTAGATTTTTTTTTAAAACCTTAAATTTCTCAGATACGGCAAGGGGATGAAAAATAGGACGAAATTTTTGACAACGATACACTTTGACAGCAGCGATGAAAATGATGATCAGGATGATTTCCTCCCCTGTGTTAGTTACATAACTGATGATTTCAGTATTATGAAATTCCAGGCAGAAGTTTTCGTGACTTACCATTTTTTATTGGAGAGGAACCGTATCCGAAACCCGTAGACACTTACAGCTACAATTGACTATGGACGCACAGAAACACGTTACATCGACTTTGACACACTTCTCGTGAACCACGGAAGAGCAATCGAATTATCGGTTTTGAACGCGACAGAAGTAAAAAACGACGTATTCCACGATTATAATACAACGAACACTGATGAACAAATAGAATACGTTTTCACGGCTTGTTCAAGTGAATGACAGAGCACACCAAAACAGTCGGGCACCGGCTAACACTCGAGAGTACGATCTATCTACATCCAACCAGTTTAAATACCCGAAACAGACTGGCTGCTTCCTTTTCGAATTGTAAAGTACTTTTTGAAAACGCCGCCAGATGGTAGTCCGGTACTGAAACGCGCCATATTGAATTGTCACTACGAGCGGTTTTATTCGAATGCTATTTGCAGCAAAACAATAAACGAATTTAATAAAATATAGATATTTGTTAAAAGGATTGCTTTGGTCTTGTAACAAATAATTTAATAACTAGCGATAGTTTTAATTTTAACTAGATACTTTATAAACATCGTAAAAGATCTTCGTTATTTCTTGAAAGATCTTTGTCATTCCTTCATACTGATTAATTAATCTATTGGAAAATAACTTTCGTCTTATAATATTATCAAACGATTAATTATTATTTTACAATTTTCTAAAAATAACAAAGAATGCATAACACAAAATAGCTGATATTAGCAATATTTCAAATCTTTTTGAAATTACGCAATATCAATAATTAATATATAATAACATCCAATAAAATTATGAATAAAATTAACAATTTATACTGAGATAAAAATGTACTGCAAGTTGTATAAAATATTGTACGAAATCATTTTACGTATGATTCTTTTGGTATTATAAACGGCCAGAACTCCCAATCGACCCCCCTAAAAAGCAACTAGCCAACCAATTATTCTTAAATAATATAAATTGAAGACTAAGAGAACGTCAGCCAGTAGTGACTAAGCAATGACAAGCAACCGCCTGTCATAACGTAATAAACGAAAGGAAGCAATACCAATCATTAAATAATTTTTTGCAAGACTCTCAAAGTAACCAGACACGAATCTTATATAAAACACTTCACAATAATCATATACAAATTTTGTTTCTCAGTTAAAAAAAAAAAATTACGCAACAAATGAAGCATTCAAAGTAGCAATAATTAAAATTAAAATGAAACCGACAACTAAATTTTGCAATTTAAATTTAATAATGGAAGTTTAACAACGTTTCAATTCAAATTCTAAAAAATTAAAATATTTTTGTAGGAAACTGAATTGCTATAATAGAGACAGTTGTTTAAATTAAAAATTAAAAAATTAGTCTACAAATTTAAATTGGAGACAGATGCATGATAAATTGCGTTTCGACGTGTTATGGAATAACTTATAATTGGTACTCAATGCAGACCGATTGGTACCCATTTGATGTGTAAAAATGTATTATTTTATATTGCAAAACGGAATAGGTTTAAGAAACCATTACAGTCACGTAATAGTTTTACTATCTGCAAAAAAATTAATTGGACTTGAATATCAAAAATGAAAAATAAACTGAACAATTTTAAAGGGGATTTTGAGAAAATAAATTTAATTTCTTCAGTTTTATTTGGCAATTGACGTTTATTAAGCGATTGAGCGATAACACATATCATTCGTTGAAGCATGAACTATGTTGTTCAAGACCAACAAACACGATGCAGTTCAAATTTCTGACACTGCAAAAATTATACAATCAAATTTATATATATTTTATAGCAAAAATTCTAATTGAAATGGCATTCAAATATAAATATTAATTATAGTAGATACATAAATAACTATGGAACTTATGTTAGTTATTAATATTTATCATAGATAGAAATAAGTATTAAATTCTAGCCAAGTCGTACAATATTTAAATAACTTTATATATTGTCACAAAAATAAGGATCAGTTTATTTATCTGTAACCATAATTAGATTGCATAAAAATTTGTTTCTATCCTTGAGTTATTTTAATGAATCTACAAATGTTACCAACCATACACGCAAATATTCTATGCAATGGTTTATGCCGCTAGAGCTCGTGGCTGACGACTAAATAAGCAGCAGCGCAGTATTAATTTGACGTTAAAAGTAATTCCTCTTTCTCTTTCTCAAAATAGAGAAGAGGAGTGTTTCTTCAAATTTTCGTATAGCCATTAAACTGCTGTGATCGAGCTGGTTCGAAAAAATGCCGCGCGGTAAGTAGACAAATTATTATTAATTTCACACTCCATATACAGTTAACATCATCTTTTCCCCACCACATTTTTGTGCGAGAAAAACGCAATTCCGTATGTTTTAACGTCAACGAACGAATTTCGATTTGACAAAATAATTTTCTTTCAGGTAAATATGTTAGTTACAAAGGCCGGAGTCGTCACTTCACTAACCCTGAGGAGCTGGAGGAGCAACGACGCCAGGAGGAAAAAAAGCTCCAATGGAGAGTCAGTATTTTTAAGTTAACCAACAGCACGACGGCTTAGATATTATTATTAAGTACGTAAGGTCGAATTATCCTTTGACGGTCGAGCGTGATTGTGTGCACCATATTACTGAGATTTTTCACGGAGCACAATACTCCATGTCGGTGCAACATACCGTTTGAGAGAACCGGGCACAAACCTTCAGAAAATTCTTAAGAGAATTCAAAAGCGATGGATAGAGCCTAAGATGATTTGTTTCATCTGTTCTCTCCACTTGCATTTATTCTTTCAAAAATGTTACATAAATTTTACTTAGGGGGCTGGTAAATAGAAATTCATTAATACAAACGAGATCTTTCATATTTAAAAGTTATAATAATATTGTTCTTTTTAGAAGAACAAAGGAAAGGACAGTTCTAGTGAAGAAGAAGATGAACCTAAAGCACATGGTGATTCAGTAAAAAATCATAGTTCATCGGGGACAGATACTGACAGTGAATCAGAATCAGAATCTGAAACTGAGGTAAATTAGTTGATAAGGGATTCGTGGCAATCAATAAGTGATAATTTTCCTTTTCTTTTTAAATTTACAGGGAAAGACGAAAGGTGTAGAAAATTTAATTCAAGTTGAAAATCCAAATAGAGTACAAAAAAAAGCAAAAAAATTATCCCAATTAAATCAATCTTTAGATTCGGCAAAACCAGATTTATCTCGCAGAGAACGGTAAAAATCAATGAAACACAAATTGAAATTTATGTATTATAAAGATTAGAAAATTCACTTTTCTGCTTTGTTTCAGAGAACAACTAGAAAGACAGAGAGCATATGCAAACTATCAAAAATTACATGCAGCAGGCAAAACGGAAGAAGCACGCGCGGATTTAGCACGATTAGCTATAGTTAAACAGCAACGAGAAGAGGCGGCTAGAAAACGAGAAGCCGAAAAGAAACAAAAGGAGCTTGCCCTGCAGAAAAAAACGGAACTTAGGCAAAAAGCACTCGGCAAAAAATCCTAGAACGTTTTAACTTGAGTCAATTAAGAACTATTTGATGTCACAGCTACTATTAACAATAATGAACAGTTAAAAATCTACTTTCATATTGATACTAATTGATTAAACGCATTTAAAATATGCGTTTAATGGAAATGTCCTTGTTTAATTATATATAAATATAATTATTAAAATAACTAAATTATATTTGTGTCGTTATTTAATATCTCGCCTTTCATGTATGATTTCATTTTACTAAATCATTGACTTAAAAGTCAAGAAAAAATCTGTAAGGAAAATATTTCTGTTATTTAAATTACACATCATTAAGATATAAGTAACATAAAATTTTATTTTACTAAATTGACAAGTTACGCAAAAAAAATTACGTTCGTCAGTAAAATTTGCAAAAACAATAAAAATATAACATTCCTATCATTTCCTGCAGCTGAAATTTAAATACAAAGGAAATCCAGTGTAAACAAGTGTAAATTACTAGAATTGTTTCGTAATAATATTTATTTACGTACAAAGTTCACCGATTGATTGTAGTCGGTGGGACAGGATAGGATACAAGTATAGGAGACATAGTAGTTTGTGCAGTTGAGTTGATACAATGTGGGCTGATGTAGTTTATGTTGCATTGCTGTTGTTCTGTGTATTTTTCGGATTTTATTATCGAAAAATTGAAGATCCAGAAGCAAAGAAATGGATTGGCACGATTATTGGCATCCTATTGACAGGAATTGTTTCTGGACGTCATATATTTTTTCCTTTGATTCTGACTATAATTAATGCGGTTATTATAACCAAGATTTCCTTAAAGTATGACATGTTAATTTATTAATTATATTTATTTATTAATCTAAGTTGAGAGTATTTTATCATTTATATAATGTGTTTCAAAATTAAGTTAATTTTAAGTGAAATAATTTTAAGATTATTTTCATAATATTTTTTAAGTCATTACTTATTTATTTAATCATAATGTTATCGTATTTTGCTTGATGTGATTTTGTTATTTAAAACTATAAATACATTACACAAGTGCGTCATTCATAAATATATATATATTTTTAAGAGACACAATCAGTACTTAAATATCAAATTACTATCAATTGCAATTTGATCGCCGACTGGCAATCTTAATATAATGAGTCATGATTTTCTTTTTTTAGTCTTAATCATGTGTACAAAAATGTATTATTATTATTGATTTATCATTAAATTATAAAAATTTATTAAATAGATGAAAAATTTTATTATTTATTGTATCCGATATTGAACGTAAAATATAAAAATTAATTTAATAAAAAATTATAATTTAAATATACTTAAATAACTTATATATTTTCTTTTTACATTCTATTCTTTTATATAAAATTTACTAATAATATTTCCAAATTTTACTATTTGCAGGAAATGTCACATAGTCAGCTTTATTTTTTCGTTTTTTTACCTACTTGTTATATGTCGATTAGGGGATTACATTGGTTTGCCTGTACCAGCAAATCATACAAATCTTATACTGATGATATTAACATTAAAATTATCTGGTCTAGCTTTTGAACTAAATGCATCTATTAATCCTCCAGTTGATGATTTAGAAGGTGTACGTAATGAAGCAATGAAAAATGTTGGATTCTTAGATGTCTTTCATTATGGCTTTGGATATATGGGACTTTTAACTGGTAATTCTATAATACTTTAACTATAATTAATCTAATTTTTATATAAAACTAAACACAATATTTCTCTCCATAGGACCATATTACCGATATAGAACGTATTGGGATCATCTATATAGACCATTTTCTAAAGTAGTAGATCCATGGCCATTTACATTATACAAACTGAAACAAGTTGCATGCTTTCTTGTGCTTTTTTTTATAATGGATTATTATTACCCCACTAGAGTAATATCAACTACTAAAATATAATATTGAAATCATGAGAACTATGAATGATGAACTATGATTCTACTTTATATTTCAGTATATTTTAACAGAGGAATATGCAGAAAGATCTTTTCTTTATAGACACTTTTATATGTATCCTACATTTGTACTTTTTCGAGCACGAATGTATATTGGAATGAGTTTAGCAGAATGTGGGTGTCAAATGGCTGGACTAGGAGCATATCCTACAAGATGTAAGCCTATACAAGGACTAGGACCTAAAGATTATAAAACAACAGAGGAACTGTAAGAACAACAAATTTATCATCTCTTGATAAATTTATCATTTGAAAGAAAAATAGAATATACAAATATTACAGATGTAAAACACCTGAGAAATTGGAAAATGAAGAATTGGATTTTGAAACTGTATACAACATGAATGTTTGGAAATTAGAAAAATGCAATTCGACAAGAACAGCTATGAAAATATGGAACAATTGTGTTCAATATTGGTTTGGTGTCTATATCTATAAACGATTGCCAATAAAAAGTATGCGAGCTGTCTTAACTTTGCTGCTTTCTGCTATCTGGCATGGTTGGTCAGCTGGTTATGTTGTTTGCTTTTGTCAAATTCCTCTTTTTATGTTATCCGAAGATATATTCATCAAATTTTATCAGCAAACAGAAAACAGTATTGTAAGTTCTATTCTCGATATTTGTTCATAATTATTAATTGAACTTTAAATTCATCTAACTTTCCTTTGTAGGCAAAAAAATTGTGGTACTTGCTAGGATGGTATGAGAAAACAACTTGCATGGCATACTTGGGAATGTCATTTTTACTATTAGATTTCAAAGAAAATCTGGTTTATTACAAACTTGTTCATTTCTCCGGGCATATTATAGCTCTTGTATTATATATTGTAGCTCTTTACTGCAAATTATATATTTGGAAGAAACCTACAGGAGATAAGATTAAAGATAAATAATTTGTAACATTTTTTATCTTATATATACATTTGCATGTCTTAATAGCATTTAGGAATATTTAAATGAAATATATATGATAAAGTTTTGCGTAATTTTACGCATCAAGCCATTTAAGATATTACATTTTTAATATAAATGATAGAAATATTTATCACAATTATGAATGATCATGCATGATTACAGTTAAGATTGTAAGAAAAATGTAATATATTTTTATTAATATTGTTAAATTATTCAACTTGTAGGACAATGGAAATTTTAGACTAATACTATTTAGAAAGTCGAGTAAAAGATTGTTCGTGGATATTGAGAGGACTTGTAATCTTCCATTTGTACAAATAAGAAATAAAAAATTCTATTTCTTCAATAAGAATTCTTTATTGATCGAACTCTTCATATATCTCTACAAAAATTTTCATTCTTCCCCTTAAAAAGAAATCCTTTATTTACTGTAACATTGCCTTACCTCTAAATAATACTTACTACTTTATTGATGTTTGCTGATACCTGAAAAAAAAAAGAGTACAGGAAAAACGAAAGGATCCCATTTGCCCACCCTTAAAATGTTCCCAATTATTTAAAATGTGGCGGCAAGTGTTTCAAGCGATGATCACTATACGAATAGTGATAAGATCCATGATAAGAACTGGAATCATTGCAGACTTTATAGAAAACGACGTTAACGAGTATTATGTTCTGAATTTTAATAACTATTTTTAGAAAAATAGAAATCAAAGTTAAAAGATTTGTTTTTAAAATTAGATTAGATCATGTTGGAAGAAATGAATTTAAAAAATGTATAAAACGAACCATTGAAATGAAATGAAATATATAGCTGACGTTACGTAATTTTGGAAAAGGATATTCGTACTTAGAAAATCGATATTTAAACATTCAACTTATGAATGAGACCTATAGCTGAAAATAAGATAATACATAGCTGATTTTGAATGGACCATTACTGGAGAAATTATTTGTTTCAAGAAATACGCGAAGCAATTGGTAGATATAACAGTTGAAATGTCGAGTCGTTGCTCGCGAGGTCTGGTGATGCTCACGTGCTACCTGCAAACCGGACGATGGTCGAGATCAGCAACCGCGTGTAGCTTTTCGTTGAGCTCTCTGCATATTTCTCTGCATTCTCGAGACCGTACCCTCTGCAATTTCTGCATGCCGACCCCCCACAGAGAGAGAAACAGCTTTCGCTCACACACTTTCTCTCTTTTTCTCGCCCTGATCGACTCGCGCGAACCTGCTTTCACCAGACCACCAACCGCTCGCTACTGCAAACTGCTTACAGCCCTGCTACTCGGCTTACTGCTTACTCTCAGCTACCCCATCATCAGCTACACTCGCCACGCCACTCCTTTCCACCGCCTGTGGCACCATAAAATTACAACTTAGTTATAAGGAATAAACGTGTTACATCCGTGTGTGAGGATTTTTATATCTTTCTCTCTCTCTCTCTCTCTCTTTTTTTTTTGTTGAAATATGTTTGATTATAATATTAAAGATAAGACCAATGGTTAAATGCTAAATTATCTTAAATTCTAGCATTTGGTTTATCTAAGCTTAACAATAGCGTACAAGATTCGAGGAAGTTAATGACATTCAGATATAAACAATTAAAATATTTTAACAGTAATAAGTAAACATAGAAGAGTCAAGTTTCTTAAATTTATAATTTTAATTGGGAACATTGCGTTTTTATAGTCTCATTGTACTCGATAGAAGAAAATCTATAATTACGATGTCGGAATATTTTCGTAGATAAATATAAATAATACAAAATTTTGCGAGTAACTTATCACTTTGCTAATAGTATTATCTGCATCTATGTATATGTGGTTTTTAAACACTCTGTAAAATTATGTGAATAGTTCCGTCTTCTGCATTTTATTATACTTTATTATAAATGGCAAACTTACATAAATAAACTTGTATACTGTTACAGAAACGCAGAACTTATGTCTACAATCTATATGTATCGCGACTTTTAATTTTTCATTTTCTTTCGTGTCATAATCGTAACTTGTCAAGTTATAATCACAAACAATAGAAAATTATTCAGAATGTTACGATTTAAAAATTTAGCTTAAACTTTGTACAGAAGTCGGACTCAAGTCGACCACATACAGTTTACATTACCTGCTAATTACCATATCAACACCCTCATGTATTTCCAGGAATATTTAATCCACCTTGCTTGGTTCGAATAATTTTATATAATAACGGAAACGATTTCACAATCGGTAATTTTATCGAAACAGTTGGTTTCATGTTATTACTTATGTATACGACATAGTTTAAACTATTCATTCAGCTACTCAAGAAACGGAAAAAAAAAGAATAAATTGTAACTGTAATCATTTATAACTCACTTATATCGAAATGTACTAAAAATTGTGCACGCTATATTTCAACATAAAATAAGAACAATGTGATCAAATCAATAACCATTTCTTTTATTTATTTATTCATAGAATGCATGAACTCGAATATTATTTGCTCTGTTTGAAGCGTCAAAATTCCAATTATTATTTCAGAGCAAAATGAAAGATCATAAGTGTTAGAAAATTTATTTCGAAGCTCTTAATAGGATAATAACAAACTTTAATTGATTGATTAAAACAAGCTGTTTCGGTCGCATCAACACGTTTACAGAAAAACACATTTACTTTCTTCTGATCAGAAATAAGTATTACTCGAGATAATATATCACTTAACAGAGCAAGAATAATTACGAAAACTTGTAAATGAAAATTTCCGTGAGCTTGTTAAACTCACAGTTTAGATACATTACATTAAAATTAGTATTGGGTTATTTTTTTTTCCAACCCAAATAGTGCATCGTCATAATTAATATGTAAGTGACAGAAGAAATGTGAACGTGCGACAGTGTTGCTCTAGATATAGAGGGTAATAGAATACCTTTTTGTTCTCAAGAAACGATTATTCTGCACTCGCGGCACGTGCATCTGTTCACAGTTGTACTTGTATATGGTTCAATTACTTCAGTCCCTGTATGAAAAAAAAAACGATTATGTTGTAAATATTTATCATTACATATAGTTAGTATCTTATATCACAAGTTTATAATTTATAACTAAATTTTACGAAACATTTATAGTTATAAAACTTACCTTGATTTGGAGCGACTGTCTTTTTGCCTATCTGGAGATTTGCTGCGAGAACGGGACTTTCCGCGCGAGCTCTTACTATCAGAACGCGAGCGACTACGACTACGGCTATACGAACGCCTACGATCTCTATCGCGACTCCTTGATCTACTACGTGATCTGGAACGTGAGCGTCTTCGATCCCTGCTTCTGCTACGTGATCTGTGAACAAAACGTAACAAAAAAAGAACTTTTTGATTTTATAATCTCTTTCGTATTTTTAATTACTAACATTTCCTGTGATTCGTAAATATTCAGATACTTCTTATAAGTATTACTTACTAGTAATAATATATTATATGTATGTATTATACAAGTCTTGAAATTTTATAAGTATAATTATACTTATAAAATTTCAGATTATACTTATGATTATAGCAATTAAACTTGAAACAGATCTGAAAATCTACATAGAAGTTAGAAGTCATTGCAAATATGCACACTGCAGAAATTACCAAAAAAATTCATAAAGTATCACTAATCAATTTTTCATTGCAATATTTACTGGAATCATTTTCAACACTAATTGTACGTTTAACTATTAATGCTATATATTAATTTTTTATTAAGCATATATTTGCAATAAATATCTTGTAACTTTTATGTAATTCCCAGATTTGTTTCAAATTTTACCAATATAAATAATTGTATTTCATTACAATGCCAATGAAATTTTAGAAAAATTACCACAATATATACACAAGTGTCTGAACGTTTTTATTAACGATGTATGCAACAGTGTTTGTCTGTATTCTAGCATAAACATAAAATAGATTGTGTATATAATAAAATTCAATAATAGTTACCTTCCTCGCCTACGGCTGCCACGACTTCGGTGTGGTGATGTTGGTCGTCCATACCGTGCCATTTGAACTCGAAGTTCCCTACCATCTAACAGCCTTCCATCCATAGCATCCAACGCATCTTCTGCATCACGCTTGTCATAAAATCTTAAATAATAATTGAGAATAATGAAAACATTATTGCTGATACATAGAACATATATATACAACACACACATAAGATGTCCCGTGACTCGTGATCAACCTACTGGGAGATGATTCTATATGCAAAATTATGTCAAAAAGAAAAAATGAAATTTTTTTATTAAAGCTTTCGTTTTCAAGAAAATTTATCGAGTATACTTGAATTTAACTAATTCTAGACTAAAAAAAAAAAAATAACAGGAGATTATTCTACGTGCCAAAATAAATAAACGTAGAATAAAGTTTTTCAGCAAGATGCTCCATCTTTCGAGAAAATCGAGTTTGATTACATGCGTACTTCAGGTAATCTTCAATAAAACATACATTCAAAGCATATTTCTTTGAAAATGGCGCTTTCAATGAAAAAATTTTACTCTACATCTTTATTTTTGCGCGCAGAATATTCTGATTATTCGCGTTTATCTGATATGGAGTTAGCCACATTCAAGTATAATTGATAAATTTTCAAACTCAATGTTCTCAAAAACCAAGACTTTAATGAAATAATTTTGTTCTTTCTTTTCCAACACATTCTTACATGTAGAATCTAATTGGTTGACCAAGAGTCGCAGGTCAGACCCTGTATAACATAAATAATTTATTAGATAATATATACAGTTTGTATAAAATGTTTGTTAGTAGATACAAGCTTTATTATCTAAATATGTACTAAAACATGTAGTAAAAGTGACGTCATATTGATAAATCGTAATTAGCAGAACATGGACGACGAATTAAGAAATAGGAAACAAAAATCTAGATTCTTTTGCATACGTACCTGACAAACGCGAATCCACGACTTTCTCGAGTAAATCGGTCCCTCGGTATGTAAATGTCGCCGACCTCGCCACATCTTTCGAACACGCGTCTCAGATCCTCCGGCGTCGTTCTGTACGTGAGATTGTCCACTTTTAAGGACACCATCCCATCAATTCGAGGCGGTGGTCTACCGTAACTCATCTTCTTCGATCGCTTGAAATCCTTAATTTGGACAGGAGCAACGCTCGGATCGGGAAAATCTGTTTCAAATCGAGGAACACAAATCTACACGCAACCTGCACAAGATGGCGAGTAGCGGAAGAACGAACTACGCGCAGTAAGGTTGGAAATGACGTATTAAAATTTCGTACTACGTGCATCAAATTACCATTGTATAAAATATTTTTTTCTCATCCGTAAAACAATCGAGAAAATGTTTTTATCAAATTCGGTAAAATAATGATCTTGTGGATAAAAAAATGACTGTTCATTAAAATTAAATTGCAATGAAAATTAAAACAGCGGGGATGATTATTCTCGATGAAAACAAAAGTGATCTATAAACAACGTTTGTTCCAATATTTGTTCCAGTATTTCATATGAATTAAACGTTTCTATATTTTTCTTTAATTTATCGTTTATAAAAATGTAAGATATATATATATATATATATATTTCTGTTTTCTTTTTGTTGTCGCGTAGAAGTGAAATGACTCACCTTGATCACTTCCGGTCAATTTCAAATTTAAACTCGTAGCAATCTGTCGAAGAAAAACTTGTCGAAAAAAAAAAAGAAAATATCTAAAATTGCTTTTAATTTGTCTAAAACAAAAGACAGTGCATGAAAATGTTGATAAAACAAAATTGTTTTACATAAAAAAAAGAAGTCATGAAAAAAAAGAAACAGACATGAATTTCGGTAAGAAAGACATCGACTCCTTTTTGATGTTTCATTTCTAAACAGATCTTTATATAAAAAAATTAAATTCCACGTACAATATCGGACACACGCGGTCAATGATGACATTGATCGCAACAAATCGTTAACGCATTACTTTTTTTAATTTAAGTTTCAATGAAGCTGCATCTGTGATATCACAACAATGCCCTTGCAGTAAGATGCCCCCCCGAAAATAATGTCAACATTTTTTCGCTTAAAAATCCATCAATACAATTACAGCTTCGATCTCGTTTCACACGTTTAACGAATCATACCAACCATAAGAATGGGCAAACACAGTTGTTGTACATTTTGGTCCTTTGCCCGCCGATCTGCTGTGTCTGTTGCATTGACACGTTTGCACGTTACGAGAAATGATGAAGAACAAACGTTAACTTTTGACATATTTAAAGGAGATTAGATGAAAAAAAATTTTTTTTTTTTTAATGAGTCGAAAGGCAAACGTGTTAACAACAAA
Organism: Frieseomelitta varia; assembly: GCF_011392965.1. Taxonomy (NCBI): domain Eukaryota; kingdom Metazoa; phylum Arthropoda; class Insecta; order Hymenoptera; family Apidae; genus Frieseomelitta; species Frieseomelitta varia. Next base: position 251,787 of record NW_025110424.1, on the reverse strand, counting down.
CACAGTACACACAATACTTCTTTGACTTAGCTAGGCGGTAGGTGCAAAAATAAGAGACGTCGAGTGATCGCAATTCTCGCTCTGTTCTTTTTTTATTTTTCTATCTTCCTTTTTTTTTTTTTTTTNTTTTTTTTTTTTTTTTTTTTTTTCCTTTTTTTTTTTTTTTTTTTTTTTTTTTTTTTCTAAAGAGATTCATCAATGAACCATTGGCAGAGTCACAGGTATGCATATGAAGCATGGTTTCGAAATAAAGACAAGAAAAACATGTAGAAAATAAGTCGTTGAAAGAATTTTTAACAAATTACATAGCAATATTCGATTCAATAAATAGCTTAAAAATATTCAATAAAGAAGAAGAGAAAAAGAAAAAGAAGAAGAAGAAGAAGAAGAAATTCAAAAATATGGTTCTGATTAAAAAAAGAAAAGAGAATGAGAATGATTTCGAAATCAGATAGAAACAGTATGCGTATAGAGTTACATGAAGAGTACGAAGTTTGAAAAAAATTAGACCCGTAAGTTAGATTCGTCTGTCATGGACAATAAATGTGCTTCACGGTAATTACAAATTAAAAAAAAAGACCCCAATGATCTCGTGTATGGGAGACACGACTTGTTACAAGTACAATTATTTTAAAAAATACATATACATGTTATATGTATATATATATAAAATACAAGTAAAATAAAATATGATCGATCGATACGGGACGAGAGTTTTAAATATCTTGGATGACGAAGAGAAAAAATGTATATCTGACAATTGTTGAAATATACTTGAGACCGAACTTGGACGACGCGACGTCTCCTCATGGTGCATTTTGTGGGCATGGGACGTCGCCCCGTTCAAGCCACCGCTTACACTAATTACTATTCAACAATTCAAAATACTTATAATGATACACACAACCATGAATAATCTCAACAGCTGCTGGCCTTAACCCGACTAACTTATTATCATAGATAACTGCGGATACAAAAGTAATTCATTTTCTTTTTATCATTTCCTTATCGTCGTTCTATTGCTGCATCATGTATGTAATTAACGTACAACACCGTTGTTACATATCGAATTCTCTTTCTTTGTTTTTGTTTTAAGTTAGTTTCCGGCCGATCAAAGCTTCGTATCGCAAAAAAAAAAAAAATTCTGGCATTCATCGGATCTTGCATCACGATCTTCCATCGTTAATTATTTATCTTTCTCCTTCTATTTCTTTGTCGCTTCTCTCAATTCGTTCGCAATTTTTTCTCACTTCGCGTTGTGGTTGTATACAAAATATTGTAATCAGGGCGCTCGCAATCATTAGTCGCATGCGTTTTCCTTCTCCTCTTTCCTTTTTCCTTTAAAATTTCATTTCTCTTTTTCTCCTTCTTTTTAGTCTTTTCAATTCGTGTTTAAACAGAAAAAAGAGAAAGTCGAAAGAAGAAAAAGAGAACGCATCTGTCATCTCGCTGTCTTTACAATAGTTTTCTCTCGGTTTTCGCGTACGATTCAACCCATCATTCTCTGTCTCGCGTTTTAATTTATATTAATTTTATTAATATTATTACGCTCGATATAAAAATAATACTCAGTCGATTAGTTCAGATTTAATACTCAGTATAAGAACTGGGAAAGGGGTCTTAGCGTTTCCAGTTTTTACTGCGTGTGTTTTACTCCTTTTTTTCTTTTTTTTTTTTTAACCTTTTTACAGTGTGTTTCACGATTTACGCCTCCGTTATCGCTTCTTCTCTTCACCGTTTATACATATGTAATTATCGTGTGTGTACATAAGTTTTCGCTTATGCATTAAAGTACGTACAATGTAAATTATGTACGCCTTTAATGCGTGCCTACACGTGCAACGTGTGTACATGTATGTACTTATGTATGACTTAGGATCTCAACGAGGGAAACTCGGTGAAATCAAAAAGTTCACGGTCGCGCAAACGGACGGAACAGTGCTGCGAGTTAATAATTAATTACTTCTCAAGCCGCAGAGAGACGATTGACGATTCACCCCTCATTTATTTTATTTTTCTTCGTCGTTCCGTGTAAATACCTTTTCTTTCTCCACCCCCCTCCACCCCACCCTCTCTCTCTCTCTCTCTCTCACGCATACATACACACTATACATTCTCACTCTTACTCTCTCTTGCTCTCTATCTGTCATGTACAATTATGCATTTCTTTGTCTCATTTCATTTTTGTTTCTTATCCTCGAGACTTTTTTTCGTATACACTTGTTCATTGTAGACACGAAATGCCTCGTAGCCACGATTTTTTTCTTTTTTCTTTTTAAATAAGTTACTTTTGTTTTATCGAAGATCTGCACGTGACGACGAAGCACTTCGAATTGATCTCGTCTATTCTCGATCCACCGCTTTGATCTCGTTCCTGCTCGTCATTTTGGTAATTAATTACCAAACACTGTACATAGTTACATACACAGTATACAGAATGTTCCAAATTTAAATATCAAAAACTTCAAAAACAGGAAGGCGATTGATAAACTGAGAAAAAATGTTCTTTGAGAGATTTGCTCTTTCTCGCTCCATTTTGGAGAAAAGCGAAAGAAAAACGTTCTCGTTCCAAAGCTTTTTTGTCAAACAAGACCGAGCAAATTTCTAAAGGATTTCTTTTTTTTTGGGGGGGGGGGGGGGTGTTTATCGACGTTCCACGCATTCTCGAAGTTCTGACATTTAAATTTGGGACAGTTTGCATAATCAGATCGTCATTGACCATTTTTCTTTTTTTTTCCTTCTTTTGTACCCGTTAATAAGCGATTTGAAATTGAAGAAATATTAGTAATATTAATTGTAGAGGCACACGTGTTTCGTCAAGACGAAAAGGGAAGCGAGTGGATCGAAAACAGAGAACTACTAGTTACAATAAACGGCGTCGTAGATGTACGCGTATCTGTATTCAACAAAATCTCCAGGCGAAGGCACCTAAAGCATTGACCGTCCGCGTCTCGTACCGCATAAAAACCGAGCGTGTCTCGCAGAAAATGAGGGAAATGACCATATGCATACTGCCTGATCATTATCAACTGATGTGTGTAAATGTTTTGTTTCTCTTTTTTTTTTTTTACAAAATAAAGGAAAAGAAAGAGAGAGAGAAAAAAAAGAAAGAAAGAAAAAGGAAAAAAAGAGAGCGAAACTCGTATAAAGTACAACGTAGAAACAATAAATTAAGCCAGTCGTTGCCAAAAAAGAAAAAAAGATGTCTTACATAAACGTTGGTGCAAAAAACGGTGAGTACAATAAATTATAGTTTAAATAATTACTTAGGGGATGGTCGCTTATGTAAAAATAGACGTACAAAACAAGGATGAAGGAAAAGGACGGGGGGGAAATATGGGTAATAAGGGCACAATAGGGACACAGGAGGGAAGATAACTAAATAATTTAATAATTAAGTAAGACAAATCTCGCCGTCGGGGATTTCTTTAAGTAGTGATGGTTAAAACTCTTAACAGCTAAAATCAAACGCGTAGAATACTGATACATAAAAAAAAAAAAATCTATAAGAAGCCTCAGCTTTTTTTTTCTTTCGTTCTCATTGTAAAAAAAAAAAAAAAAAAAAAAAAACGAACCGTGACGAGTGGCGCTTTTGCAACTAAATCTTATTTAAAAAAGATCGTTATATCGTTAACATTTAATGAAATCGATATATTAATTGTGTGTGTGTGTGTGTTTGTGTGTGTGGGGGGCGCGCGCGTATGTATGTTTTGTATATAAATATATATAATAGCAATACTCGATTTCTCAATTCTAATAATTATAAAAAATATGCTCTAGCTTCAGAATTAGTAGAGAGCTCAAACCTAATTCTACTTACGCGACTACAATGGTAATAATAATAATAATGATAATAATAATAATAATAAAAAATATAAGGATAATAATAATAGTTATACCGTTTTTGTTATTTAACAAGCTACCGCGAGCCAAATATTTATAACTGAGAGAAAAAAAATGCCTAACAAAATAACTGTCCATTGCTTTCACTTTTTAAAAAATCAATATTATTTCATAAATAAGTTCATTCTTCTCACGTATGGTACACTTAAAAGAATGGTATTTTACAGTGTTCTGTTAATAAAACTTTTAAAAACTGGCGTTTTATAACCTGACCAGAAGAAGTCAAACTCGTAGTATGTATTTTAATTCATTTTCGATTTCATCCGTTAGTAATGCGTGTAACTCTAAATATGTATCACGTATCTTTTAAATAAGTATAATATACCACTTAAAAATAACAGTTTTTTTTATCTGAAATATGAAAATTCACAATCAAACAATACGCAATGATGACTGCAAATAAGACATTCAAATTTTGAAAGATATTTACAAATTCGTTTTACAATAAAAGTAAATAAAATACATAGAATATACACTTGTTGAAACTTATTTAAAAGATATGTTACCTCTTAATCATTTTGTAAAAGAGGAAGTATACGAATATGTACTAAATGGAAGGATCATTTCAACGTACAAGAGAAAAGTTTAGCAATCTGTTATTCAGATTGCAACTAATGTGAAATTACATCATCAGTATATTCTCCAATACTCGTGATGCCATGTTTTCAATGCCATTCATATATAAAAGATATAAAGGAATATAACAATAGCTTCAAAATAAGTTAGCTTTTGTTATGTATTAAATATGTCTAGATTTTCATTGAAAATTCCAAAAAATTTTATTAGATAAAAATTTAAAAAAAGAAAGGGAATAACACTGATTTGTGGTACCATTCATATTCGTATAGTAGCGTAGAACACTGTATTTATGTATGTATGTAGTACTTATGTATGTAAGTTTATGTGTAATGTGTGTATGTCGTGTGTAAATATATATATATATATATATATAAATATATTGTATATAAATATTTGTTGTATTTATAAATATATTTGTTGTATTTATCAATATATTTATAAATATTTGTTGTATTTATATACAATGTATATATATATGTATATATACATATATATCTATACACACAAGTGAGTTCATAAGGCTCCTTTGATAACGACTAAAACTAAGTTGCTCCACCAATTACTGTAAGTGAATTTAAAAGCTCTGTAAAGCAATGTATGCCAAGAGATATCACTGATAAGAAGAGCTGTAAGAAGAGAGAGAAAAATAAAGGAGAAATATGTAAATGCTGTATATGAGGTTTGTAAAAGAGAAAGATAAAACATTAATTTTTATCGTATGCCCTTAACTATATTCTATGTTACATAGACTAAATCTATTTTTGGCAAAGTTGTTTAGGTATACAATGTTAGATATAACAATACATGAGTAGATGCACTGGCCATTGTATTAAGTGATATTTAATGTTGCTTAATACCTCTTTATTAATGTGTGATCTGTACATTCTGGAAAATATAGATCAGTGATAACCCTTAGGAAAACAAGTAATTTTGTTTATCTACATCAAAATATCATCAACATTTTCTTTGTTTTCTTCTTTTACAATATGAAAATAAAATGAAATAGATAGAGTTAAGGAAGAAATTTAAAGGGAAATTGTGGAATACCTACAGCAACTGTGGAGCAATAAAATTTGTTACTTTTAACGTCTGGTATAAATGAATGTTATCTAAGTATTAGTTCCTGAAATTCATGTATATTCAAATTGTCGTCGAGAGAGCACGCAAACGAGTATTGTATGACGACAATCTATCCTACGTACCATCGCGTTTTTATTGCTTTCGGAGTCTTAGCTTATATGGTGGTGTGCTGCTTTGCCTATTAAGTACAAATTCTTGGCAACTGTATAAACAGTCGAGAAGCTTGTCAACACATAGAGAAAAAGGAAGGAAGAATACGTAAATGGTAGAAAGAGTATTTAAAACCGAGTGTTTACACCGGCAGTTTCGTGCTCATGTAAAAAAGTATCTACGTCATCTAAATTAAGATTCGTAATTAAATTATCTGCACTTACTGCAATAAGAGCTAAAAAAAGGAAGAGAAAAGAGATGAATCACTGAAAGGCCACTAGAATATGATATTTAAAGATGATACTGGCAAAAATGTAATTTGACGGCGCTCAAATTACAGAATATGTATCGAATGTTTTTCTCTTTAATTTGTCACATTGTGCAACCGTTTTTCTGTTCCATTCATTTTTTTTCCATTTTTTTAGTGAATAATAAGATTCCACTCGTTATTAAAACAAATTAAAAAATAGGTTTTGTTTACTAATTAAGTTTAGCTGAGACGTTTGTTTTTTTTTTTAGATTAAATATTTCGCAAAACAACGAGACTATTATGATTGTAACATCACTGACAGCTAAAAGCCCGTGGAACAAAACGGTTAAATTTTGTTCACTAATTTTTTAGTGACAGATCATTTTTTGCTTCTTCTTCTTTATTTCTAAGCCTTCCCGAACAGTAATCTAGCACCGTTCTAAAAACTTTCACTGGTGATTAAATTTCTTACGTCACTAAAAAAACAGACAACTACCACCATTCTTTTTTAACGCGTAAAATACGTGCGACACCGAAAGAACAATTTGCGCGTGTATGTACAACGATCGCCCGTCGCTCTCCATAGCTGCAAGCGTAGAAAATTTTGTATAAAAATATTCTTCGTATTCGTGTATATTATATATGTACATATTTTGAATAACCACGTAATTAATACTGCGTACTTAATATCATCGTTCCTTCGTGCGCTCTGCACCACGGGCTTGGTAGCTCAAGGGATAAATACACATCCCAATATTCTACCATCTCAAATTTTTCGAGACCGTGGGAAGAGAGGGAAATAAAGGAGAAAACAATCCAAAAAAGAGGATTATGGACGAGAGTCAGTGAATGACTGAAAGGAGAAGAACAATCTCGTCTTTTAAACCCTGTGTATCGCCGGACAGACTGTTCTGTCTAGAGATTCCTTGTTATATATAACGACTTATATGTATATACCTATACAGATAGAAGTCGTTCTGAAGCTGGTCGGGTTTTCAATGTGCCACTTCGGATAACGATGTCGCAACTAAGTTTAATGGTACGTCTGAAACATTCTCTGCATCTCCTTCCTCTGTTTCTTCTGTTTCTGTAGATAAATGACATTGTTCTCGCCCTTCTGCCTTCACATGCTGTTACAATATATAAATATTAAAAAAATGCAACAAAAGTGTAAAACTGTTATACAATCACTGATCGTTGAATGATACTTACGTGCATCATATAACTAGGTAAGGGAAGAGGGTAATTGAGTTGAGCGGTTGGGGTTGGTGGATGGCCACCGGGTATATGCGGTGGCGTTAGTGCAGCCATCATTAAGTGGGGTTGAATTTGTCGCCGAAGCGCTGCTAACATGTCTGCACTTTCTGCATCCATTTGTTCTGACTGTGGTGCCAAAATTAAGTCACCTTTTTCTTAAAAAAAAAAAAAAAAAAAGTTATATTGAAAAAGAAACAAAATATTTGAAAACGTTATGATATGTATGTAAAGCCTACTTCTATGCCTCGTTGGTTTCTCGCCTTTGGGTCTACGTCTGCGTGTATGTATCGTATCCCTTCTCATAGTAACTGGACGATTTACCCCGTGAAGTTTATAATAGAGTCCACAAGCGTTGCAAACCATTTCCCCCTTCATATTCCTTCTCCAAATTGTTGTGGTCATAGTGCCACAATTTGTACACGACATATCTACTTTTTTTGTCATATTACCACTATGTTGATCAAATTGTTGTTTCTGATCCTCTACCTACACAAATAATCAACAAATATTATGACATAATCATGACAAATATATTTTGTTTTACATAATGAATTTCCGATCATACCTTCACTTTTATTTTATTTGACCATGCTGTAAAATCTTGTGCTTGTTCTTCGTTAGACTCGTGTTGATAATTAACATCTGGACTCATTGGAGCTTTACTAGGATAGCTTTGTTTTCTACGACCTTTGGTCTCTTTTCGACCAACACTGGCAGGACTCGACGGATTGCTATCCACAGATGTACCCTATAGATTAATAAAGAAATTATTACATATCTACTATATTACATTTTTAATTCATTCAGTAATTATTTTAATTTCGCATTTGTAGTTCGAAATTCTCTTGATATAGATAATTTGCCAACGAACAAAAATAATTTTCTCCGAGTATCCATTATCGGAATAAAACCATAAATAAAGCCAATAAAATGGAAAATAGTACAAAGGATAGTACAATCCTGTTTCATACCGGAAGAAATTGAAAAATTCCTCGGAACAAGACGCATTTAAAAATCTGTAGAAACCCAACTTATCTGAACATCTGTTAACAGCAGCTTGACATGGTGGACTTAGCGCTTATAGACTATCACAAAGACTTCTCAGTTATCTATTATCTACAAGGCCTACTACATTTCTTACCTGCAAGCAGATGGGACCTGAATAGGTTCCAAAGGGATCCCTTGACACCCAAGGGTCACCTGACCTATCTTCTTTTTTATACCTGCAGTTCTTTTCTAGTATTTGCATTGAACAAACTGCAAGGACTTCTCATGGAAAAACTTTTATTTGCAGGAAGATTTAGAGGTCAAAGGAGTATGAATAACAAAGAAAGTAAAGATTTTCCATTTTTCTATAAATCTCAGAATTTTGTTAAAAAGGTATAATTTCGAAAAAAGAGAATTTCAACTTTTATTACTATTTCTATATTAACGTTATATATTTTAAAAATATCCAAAATATATTTGAAAAATCTTAGCGAGAATTTGGCAGAAGTTTTTAATGACATTTTAGAACGCACTCAATCTGAACATGATAGCTACGATTTATATTATTGAAATATTCAAATATTATTTTAAAATTCACGAACCTTGTTTTCTATACAGGAGATATTAGTACGATTGCCGAGTACAGAACAATCAGGTATGGTACGTTCGATTGTTGTCCCTTGGGTGTCCCTATAAAACCTAATCTGGGGTGATACTCTGTCCGCATCAATCGGCGTAATACCAATTTGTCTGTTGTTGATCAAGGAACGCAGTAAATTAGTCGCTTCACCAGTAAAACCATTATTTAATTTATCACCATTTGTCCTGGTAATCTCTAAACTCCTGTTGCTGAAAACAAACACAAAGATTATATCGTTTCAAATCTAATAATATAAGTAGATACAGATGTAATATATCAGTAGTTAGTCAAGTATTATCTTTAAAGATACTCTAATTTCTAGACGAAAAAGTTACTGCAAACAGTAATTATTTTGAAAGTCCAAAGGTAAATATGTTAAGCACAAGACTATATTTACAATCTTAACAAAGAATAATATAAACTGTGAAGTACAGTGTAATGTGATAATGTAAACTTTACATTATCTATTTACATTATACATTAAATTGATTAAGTGAACATACGTATTAAATAAATAAGTACACACAAACAGAAACTGCTATACAATGTAGATTTATGCTCTCATACTCTATGAAATAAACTTCCTTACAAACAAATTTAAAATTTTGTACTTACTTTGCTAATGCTTGCCATAATTTTGTTGTTTCTTGATCAATATTTGTATCTGAACAGTTGCTTTCTGGTGTATCCATTCTATTTACTGGACTCCGATTAGGGGTACTTGTTTTTGATTCTTCATAGTTTGTTTCTACTTTTATTCTCTTGTTAATAGTCATATCATAACCATTTTCTTCCCCCTCAGTATCCTGCTCATCTCGATCTTCTATTTCTAATCTGTCTGGATCAGAGCTATTTGAACACGTGTCATCTTCTGGTCCACACTTAATATTATCATGTTCAGGCATGTCATTGGTGCACAACTCCAAATGATGTGTTTGAGTCTGAGGTATAACGTTTTGATTAATGCTGGCCGGAGAATTAGGCTCCTCATTGAACAATGTTTTGTTCAATTGGAGAAATGACTGTAGAGGATTTAAACCTGCTACTTTGGCAGTGGAGAAAGATTTCTTCTGAAACAAAACAAATTACTATTCATTAGAATTGTTTAAATAAAATATACAAATAAAAAATGTATTTAAAAATATCTATAAAAAGAAGACTATAATATTTAATACATTCATATGTCATTTTTATTAAAATTATACTGAGCAAACATTTATTGACTTCAGCATAAATTTTCATCTATTAGAACGAATTAAAAATATTTTCACATTTGTACTTTGTACCTGATCAGAATACACTCACAAAAAAATAATTAGCTATGTGCATAAATTTTTCTATTCTGTAATCACTATCAAATTAATCAGGTTAAAGGTGACTGCATTAAAGGAAACCTTGAAGTGTCTTACATAATTACTGATAGGCACAAAGGCATATAAATATCCTGTATGTATTAAATGTATGTTTACAATATGTGGAATGTACATGTGCCAAAGCACATTCTTATCTACAATCACATATTGCATGTTTTCAGTTGCATCATTACTTAGAATGGAATGACTGCTCATTGGTGCTACTGTGTTAAATTGTCTTATTCTTTTAACTGGAAAATGATGTGATTCATATTGTATAATCTGATTTATGTCAATAATATCTCTTTATCCATGGCATTCAAAAAAATATATTTAATAACTACCTGATCATCGTGTGATGATAACTGCTTGGCATAATCCAGGTACTGTTTGAGTATGACATCAGATTTGTGTGACACTTCACGAAAGTTGTGCAGTACATCCAACTTGTATACGCATCGGTGACAGATGTTTGGTGGCAAAGAATCCCCATCTTTTACCTGAATAAAACGCAATTGTGTCATTGGTTTTTTTTTGATCGACAAGTCTATAGCTACTTCTATAATATTTATGACAATATTCTCATTTGTATAACTTCAATTAATTTCTAATACTTCCTAAAAAAGATCAAATAACAATTACAAAATGAAGTTAACATAGAAAGCAATGCTAACCATTATTACATTTTTAATTACATATAAACACGTAAAACATATCTTAATTTCTGTTTAGGTGAAAATTCAAAATAAACTTCAGGGAGGAATAAAAGGAGCGACTTTTTTCTCTAAGTAGGTTGAACGGAAACGGAGTTTTCCTCCAGAAGAGACCGTATGTACCGTATATATGCGAAAACAGATCGCGGATTACGTGGACAGAGAAGAGATATATAGGATAGAATAAAATGTGACAGCGGCTCGTGGAATCCGCGTGTGAAACCTGATAACAGGCCGTCTAAATAAGGAGTTGCTCCCCTCTACCATGAGATCCGCACAACAGCGAGGAGCACACAGCTTATCACTGCCATTTTAAATCCCCCGTGAGTCGGCTTATCTCGCGGACACATCTCTTGCCAAACTTTCTCCCGTGGCACGCGCACATACACACACGCACCCTTGAGATAGTGAGGTTGAATAGAGATAGAAGACAATATACAGAGAGAGAGCAAGCGAAGAGCGAGCGAAACGAAGGAAAAGTGGATAGGAGTGCGCGTAGGAGAGAGGGAGACACACCGACGAGTGCGAGGACCACAGATGGTCGCGTCTGATTTATCTTCGTCTCGGCACGAGGACCCGGTGAAAACTCTAGACGAGACTCACCGTAATCGAGAGGCACGTCAGTATCTTATCGGCGAAGTTCCGCTGGGCGCCTTCCTCTTCGAATATGGACAATTTGACACCGTCCGACGATAAACAAAGGCGACACAGCTCGTAGAACTTGGGCGGTACATCGAACATAATTGTGAGCTCCGGCTACGTTGCGCCTTGCGTAAAGCGCGAGTCATCAAGAGGTAGACTCTTTTCTTGGCCGACGTACTATCTTTCTCCACTGCCACTACGCGTTTAGCGACAAGGAAGGGTACGCGATCACTTATCACAGTCACCGCCGCGGCTCATTGTCAGCGGCACAGTACACACGGTCATACAGTTATGTTTCCACATAGAAGGGAAACTACCAAGGGAAACCGAATGTTTCTCCGACTTCCTTTCTATGATCCTGCTCGCTAGGGGGCGTTGACGAACATTTCCGAGGTTACCGAATTTCACTGGAATCTCAGACTGAACCTGATCGAATCCATCTCTTGTTCCCTTTCTTGTCCCTCTCTATCTTGTCTTTTTTTATAGTAGTTATATTTATCAAGATAACTAACTAATCTTATGAATAATAAGAAAACGTACTTGATACTTGTGAATATATAATTAGAACTAATAACTTTGTTATTCGCATTTATTACACGATTATCAGTCCTGCCCTTCTCCTTCGCAGATTTTTTTCCGACTTCTTTCGTCGTGGCAATCGAGAAAAAAGATTCAGGTTCCAATTTTCAGATTACACTATTTATCTTATTCGCGTAAGAAATATTTCTATTTCGTGTCTGTATACGCCTTGTAAAATATAACTGTACTTTCGTGAATTATGAATTTAGGATATAGATTTGCGCTATAGATGCGAATCAATGATTAGCAGCAAAATGATTTAAATACATTTATTAAGTTTGTCGATCCATTTTTATATACAATAAAAAAGATTTGAAAATTTATTTCTTGTACAAAATGTATTGCGTTATTATTAACGAAGCGTATTAAATGATATAAAATCATTAAAATTATTCTATTCGCATAACATTATTGGAAATGATCAAAAACCCAAGTGACAATTCAATGCCGTGTACTGATCAAAGATCAGCAATTAAATCGCTAGAAAAAAACGAGTTTCTTATCACACGTCATTTTACTAGGAATTTCATTACATCGAATAAGTAGCCCAACCCATAAATAAATCAGGCAAACGGAGAGAATGACTAACGCAAGATTACGCGACCCATCGACCACTTTCGGCCCACGCTATTTTATCACTTTTAATCCGATCTTCGTACATATAAGGTCGTGGTACAGTAAATATAGATTTTTTTGAATTTTGTTATGAATTCATTATGCCACCAATAAGTCTTATACGATTAAAATCAGAGTTACAATAGTTACAAAATGATATGAATTAATATTTTAATTGTTCGTTGCAATCATTATATAATTGTAATTAATTATTTTACACTTCTTTTTCTCTATTCATAATCTTTTTATATTTTTTTTATATCAATGTATAGTTTTTATTCTTATAACGTATAACAATATTTACACAAATGTACAAGTTACATACATTTTTAATAAATGTATGCACGAATCACACAATAGAACCAAATAGAAACTCAAACTGATAATCTCACTTTGATGTAGAGATAGGACTTACTTAATATTGCCTAAATATCTTGTATTTTAAAATAAATTCTGAAAGTTAGAATTTACGTGCTTTGCTATTGTACATCTGCAATAATACATTTTGCTTCTCTGGTCTAACATTAAACATCATGAATATTAATGAAAGGTGAGTAAGTCTAATGTACGTACACTCCCTGTATAGGATCATGATGCACTGGAAAAAATAGTCTTATCAATGTGTTACTATCTTTGTTTGAACGATAGTTATAAATATCTTTTCCTTGCAAAATTTTTATAAAAATTTAAATAAAAAATAACGAATGTACATTTTTTACAAGTACATAGCAAAAATTGCATCCATAATATTTTCGCACCATTAAATGGGGAATGTTTTTTTTTCGCACTGAAGTGATAAGTATTTTCCTAATACATATTCACAAAAATATTTAAATAAGTTGTGATATCATTTGCGCATGATACATACAATTCAGCTGAATGTATTTTACATTCGTAAAATAAAACCGTTTGTGAGGTATATACTGTACATTTAGTACAAAGTCATAAAAGAACTTAGGTAAAATAACATTCATTGCAATATATCTATCTTTAAATCGATATCACAATTCGCTTCTAATCATTTTCCTTTCGAGAACATTTTGTTCTTGATATAAATCTTCCACTTGATTGCTATTTATTTTGCTATCTAACTCAAGTGACCTAATATTTTTATAATATTTTCTATATTTTTTTCTGATGAGTTTTACTTTGTATTGATCCTCTCTGAGGTCGATAGTGGAACTCAATATTAAGTGTATATCTTTAATGTGTGCCAATTTTAGTAAAATGACTTTTCTTTTATTCCTGGCACTTGTTCTTCCTAGTATAGCAATATGCCTTATTAATTTTCGATAATCTCGAAGCAATTGTTGAATAATATCTAAACACAGCCAACGAGTTCGAGCGATACACGCATCTGGAATCATACCGGCTCCAGACTGACAAATATTTACAAGCGCTTCAACATGCGAATCTTCGTCCAAATTTGCTAAAATAAAATTCACAAGATTCGGTATTGTAATTGACAAAGAAAATGGATACACCGTGCTATCCTCTTTTCTGAAATGAAAGAAACAAGAAAACTATTAAAGAATACAATACCAATAGCAATTCAATTCTACTTACCTTTTGGCAGGAAAAAAAAGAATGGATGGGAATCGATTCATATTATATTCCCACGGTAAATCATTATTATCACCGTCTACTCTTACAAATAACAGATGATCCATTTTGTGTAAGTAATGAGCTACTGTTAAGTATACATAAAATATTGCGCTACAAAATGCACAATAAGGAGAGTGGTACATTATGACCACATCCTAAAAAAAAAAATCATTCAATTTAATATCTCTTTTATCTTATAACTTTATCTCTTTTCTTATAAACTTTAAAACATGTTTATTATCCCTCTTAATTTACCTTCGTTGGATCTAATATAGTATCTAAGAATGTTTCAGTTGTTAATTCTGGTATGCATATATTTTGTACATTTTTCGTTTTACAACTAACTTTAGTTTTAAATTTTTGTACAAAACGTCTCGAATTATTAGAACGTAATGTACGTTGTAAAAAACCTTGAGTATAATTATTTATAAACTGTATAAGTGTATATCGATTAAAATCTTCCTGCATGACATATTGACTTTCATGCTAAAAGAAAAAATAACAAATTATTATATGTGACAATAAGAAAATACATTCAAATACTTACAACAACATCTAATATAACAACAGCAGTTTTATCTTTCCTTTTTAAAAGGTCTATGCCCAGGCCTTCCGCGAAATAAAAATAATGTAAACTATCAATTGCTATTAATGTCAATGTTTTATTAATTGTACACACTGATTTTGTTAAATTTATATTTGGATATTCGAGATTATCTCGCGGAAATATAGGTTGATGATATCTGTTTCCAATTATCCATCTTTTACACTCAGATCTTAAATGTGCTTGTTTTATTGCGTTTGCAGATCGTACATCCTCTTCGTTTGTAATAAATGCCGATATTTTGTATTTTTGACTGAAAAAATAAATATATTAGCTGATGAAATAATTACAATCAATTTCATTTATACCTCTTAAATTTAAAGTTGTCTTCGTATTTTACTATAGTAGGATCTTCATTACAACAAATTTCATATTTCTGTTGTGAATCATGTGTAGCTGAAACTTTGAAAATATCAACGCCTTCGCAAACGTGATTAAATTTATTACTATTCAGTTTACAAATAGACATTTTTTTGTTTGCGTTGCTGAATATATTCTTTTTACACAAAGAACATTTGTTCATTACAACATTAACACAGCAACTATCGTTAATCCATTTTTGGATTGAAGTGCTGGTAATGAAATCATTTCTTTGATTACTAATTTCCTTCAAAAGTTTCGCACAAAATTTGTTTTGCTCCGAATGCCTCGCAATAGCAGTACGACGCTTGAAACTGAGACGATTAATTATCTCCTTAGTTAAGATGTTATCTGCACAATTATAATATTGTAGTCCAATTTCTCTGATCTAAAAAATCAATGTAATTGTTATTATATATTGTTTCGCGTTTGAGTCTATAATATTACATACCAGGTTAAAATTATAATTTTCAGAATGCAAAGGATTACGAGGAGTGAAGAGAAAAAGCACAGGCCCTTCTCTCAAATATGGTGCTAATGTTAGTGCTTTTACTCCAGGAGGTTGCAGCCACAGAACTGGTTGGTGAATAAAGCTGCTAATCCAATTTAATATGTTTTCGGAAGTCCATTCAGAGTCTTCTGGATACCTCTACACATTTGAATTCTCAAACTCATTTAATTGTGCTATATATGCAAATGTTTCTGCTTTATGTATCCAATGTATTTACCATTACTCAAGTATAAGACTTTTGTTTTATGTACTTACTAGAGACTTGCTCCACATAAATAAATTTGCAGATGGAAATTTATAAATATTATAGTCCGTTTCACTAGATAGTGCACTAGTAACAATAGCAAAAGCCAATTCTCTATTAGGGTCCTCTTCTAATGTTCGTAAAGCAGCCTTATAAAATTCTTTGTAACCAGGAGTTTTATCTAACCGAGTGAAATTAAAATAACCTACTACTACAATCTGCAATGATAATAACGAACAATTCATCTCTTTATAAAAATATATGTCTAATTGTAGATTGTATGAATCATTTATTTATACTTACATCATAATTCACACGTAAATCTGTTAATTGTTCTTTATGTGTGATCCTAACAATTGGATTCATAACTGTATTAAGAAATTTTATCATATATGGCCATGTACGTATACCTCTGTATTCTATACCAGAATCTCTCGAAGGATAAAGCATTAGCACTGGATAGCTTTGTATTTTGTTATATTGAGCTTTACATTCTGAATTTGGATGCCAGCAATTAATAGCAGCAAAAAAAATCTAAAAATCATAAAAATATCTTGGTCTTGTTATGTGATTAAAAGAAGCACTTGTGAATATATATTTGGTACCTGTGAATGATAATATTGAGCAACTGTTTCAAATTCTTGGCGTACGGCTTGGCTTTCTGCGTCCCACGGGGCATAATACATAACAAAACTGAAGTCTGCTTCCGTAACTCTTTCTATCATAGCTCCTAAATGTCCTTTATAAAAATCCAAGACGATTGAACTTTGGTTGAAGAATGGTTTAGCTAATGGAGGTTTTGATACTTTGGGAGAACTGTAATAAAAATAATAACTATACAATACAACATACAAAATAATAAAAATACATAATACTATCAGACAGAAGTATGCTTTTATTATCAATACGGTACTTTCAAATTACCGCACATTATCACAATGTAAAGCCACGTTTCAGTGCGACAGCAACATGACATGAATGTTAATAAATTTTTAACTAGAAAATCGTTATAACCTAAAACTTACGAACTATGAAGAGCAGCTAAGGTGGTAAAAATAATTGCAAGGAAAAAACGAATGATTTTCCTGGCATATGAAAACATCTTGTTGGCTAGTCTCTCTTTTATCGCGATCTTCTGATGCGACTCTTTGGCCACGTCGTTACTTCCTGAGTCCGGTGTAGTCGTGTGCGAGTTATCACCATTTCTAGGCCTGCTCGCTTCAACCTCTTCTTTCAACATTATCCGTCCAAACCAAAAGGAAATTAAAAGGAAGAAGATACCACGCGCTAAAGCTTCATCACACGTTAGTTGTTTACTCCGGTGCTGCCGATCCAAATACTGCTTATTTAATTAAAACTAATTAGCCGGGATTTTCACAGATTCCTGTCGAGCCACCTGTATTTTTGCAAACCGGAAACAGCTGACCGCTTGTCAACATATCGTCAATGCACGATTTGAAAATGATTATAATTTAAAATAAAATGAAAGAGATTGTATTATTATAATGGAAGATTAACTGATGATATAAATAAAACATTTGAAAAAGTGGAATAAAGTATTAAAAGATTCATACATGATTAATGCATAAGAACAATATTTTCATTAAAGACATGAGTGTACCCTATACTAATGAAAAGTCTGCAATGAAAAGTGTATTAATTTTCTTACCAAACAGACTTTATAAAGAAAAGCCTGGATACATGTTTGGTAAAGTAATATATGATGATAATACAGGAGTAAAAAAGTTTTATGTCATCGGTGTACGTAAAGTAGACAATATAGAAACAATTAAATGCGTTAGTATAATTGGATATTACTTTGGTACAGAATACAAACGAGGATATGTGGATAAGAAATATTTAGATTGGATTAATGTGTGCTTGCATCCTACATTTTCCTCTAAAGACAATATCTATGACTACAGTTTGAAAAATATTATTGTGAATAATAAAAAAATTTCCACCTTACACTATCATACAGTCATTACAGTGTATGATCAGTCTGTATTCAGAGAAACAGAATTATTTGCTCAAAAAGCAATATCTGGAGACCACTTTTATGAGTTAATGAAAATCATACAAAACAAGCAAGTTGAAAGAGAAATACAGAAAAAAGGAAAATGTACTTATATAAAGGAAACACTGCTTGTGTATCATATGTTTGTATACTTTTATCCAGTTCTTTTTCTTGCCAAAATTACCAACAAATTACTACCAGTTTTAAAATATTCTTTTCTTGGCTTACATGTTAATGGATGGTTGAAGAATGTTAAATGGATGTTAATCACCGTAATAAAGAACAAAAGATTTACTTTGAAAACTGGCAACTATGTTTTTGCATTAATAATAGACATGTTACTGGGAATTTCTGTATTGCAATTGTTGTTGCACAACTTTGAATATATATCTCCATCTCAAATACTTTTGGATAATGCGGAGGTAATGTACATTAAAAATTACGTGAAATTAATAGTAAACTTAATGTAACCATATGTTATTTTATAGAAGGTAGTAACGTTTCTGAAAGATTTAATCAATTGGCTAATGGGTGTACCAGCTGGCTTAAAATTAAATCATGCCTTAAATAATATGCTTGGAAAATTTTTTTTATACCATATACATATGTGGTGGACATTCTTAATATTTATGAAACCTGTGATGGATTTTACATTTGAAGTATTGCTATTATTTGGAAAGCTTGGCATTACATTTCAAATAGCAATAGCAGCTGATCTTTTAGCACTTGTCAGTTTTCATGCTTATTGTATTTATGTATATGCTGCAAGGTATTAAATACATAAGTTACAGAAACTACAAAAATGCGATCAGATAATAACTTAATCTTTTCAACAGGCTTTTCAACATTCAGTTGAGAGGTATTACTGCTTTGTTTCGATTATTTTTGGGTAAGAAGAAAAATCCATTGAGAGAAAGAATCGATTCTTGCCAATATCAACCTGATCAGCTGTTTGTTGGAACTTTATTGTTTACTATTCTGCTATTCCTTATGCCAACAACTTGGGTTTATTATGTAGTTTTTACTATGGTACATTATAAATAATTATATTATATATATATAATAGATTATGACTATGATTGTTATTTAATAATTAATAGGTTCATTTTACAGCTCAGATTGGTATTAATTAGCTTTGGAGGTTTGTTGACAAGAATGAAGTTTTATTTTCAAGTTATGCCTGTATATGCATTTTTTAAGTGGTTATTCCATTCTTATAGCACATGCAGTAAGCAAATGTTATTGATTTACAATTGATTTATAATTGGATCACTTACAAATTATATAATTTATATATTCTAGGTGTCGTTAATATTGAAGTACATTCGTATAAAACAGAAGGGCCAATAGTATTAATAATGACAATGGTTATAGCATCATGGCATTATACATGGGACAAGTGTATACCAGATACAATTAATCGTCATCCACCAATAGAATGGAATAAAATAATAAATAATATAATATGGGGTGAATTACTTTATCCATTATAGATATTTACTTATGGTTTTATTTAATAAAGAATTTATTTATACATGTTATATTTAATTATTAAATAAACATTTTCAACTACATTATATTCTATTATATAATTCAATTTTATTTTACATTTTTCTGTTTTCCATATATATGTTCTACGACTGCCGGATCCATATTTTTTATCATAGCCTCATCGATATCATTTTCTTCCCTCAAGATACCAAAGTATATAAAAAAGACAGCTAAGCTTAAAGCTATAATTGTTGGTTGAAAAAATGGTTTATTTCTCGCTTCTGCACTTGTATATCTAGCAGAAAGTTTTGCTGCTTTAGATGTTGAAAATTTATAAGGTTTATCATAATCATCAACATCGTCATCATTTTTTGTTTTATTTTTCTCTGAACTGGCACTATATTTTAAAACGGAACATATTTGAGGAAAAGAAAGCCTAAAACAATTAAGTTTTTATTATAATTTTAAAATATTTAAATTATCTACCTAGCCTTCTCTAGTATACACAATTTAATGTTGTAGTACAAAAAAAAAGAAGTATTATATATTTAAACATACCTCTTTTCTAACAATGATTTATTATTTCTAAGTTGTAAAGCACTTTCAATCAATCTCGAACGCATTATTATTAAAAATAAAAATTGCACAATTTATGTATGAAATTTTTAAGTTTTAATATGTTAAAAAAACACCAAATGTTGTGTATATATTCTATTTGGTATTATTACTGTTCTCCTATATCCTTTTTATTTTGTAAAAGACAAACATTAATTAAAAGATTTTTTATAAATATTATTTTGATGTTCTTATATTATTCATTGTGTTGTTATTGTAATAAGTTGTGTGAGTAGATGTGCTCACACATGTGTACAACGGTAATTAAGTTTAGAATTCTTATTTGCTATTAATTGGAAGAATATTATTAATACTCTAAATGTTGCAATTTTATAAGTTTAAAATTATATTTATATAGAGTATCTAAGTGAGCAATAGAATGGAATTTGATAGTACGTCAAAATTTGGGGTTAGGAGTTCAAAATCGCATAAACGAACGAAGAAAGGGTATGAATCTAAAGGTAAATATTTAATAAATCTTATTTATATTTTTACATTATATATACAGTCCATTTAAATTTGTATAATACAAGTTTATCTTTAATTTATCATTTGCAGAAATTACAAGTAAAATAGATAAAACTATTACCTCAGAATCTGATACTAATCAAATGGAAAAAGTAAATAAGCAGGAGTTAAAATATACAAGACAAAAAAGAAAAAGAAAGATTTCAAATAATAATAACAACAATAATAATACTAATAAACGTACAATTAATGACAATGATGAGGAAAATGTCTTTGCTGAAATAAAAGAAAACCAGGATAAAAAAGATGAGAAAAAGACAAAGTAAATATGACTTTATATGCATATTTACATTCTGATTGTTTTGTAGCTTATGTAAGTTATATGTATATAAATATAAACTTTTTGTTAATAGTATATGCACAAGAACTAACTTAAATGATACAGAAAAGATTCACAAAAATGACGAAAAAAAGGTTCGGACAAAACAGCCTTCTAAGAGACAATTGAAGAGAGAAAAAGCTGAGAAAAAAGAGAATGAAAAAAGAATGAGCAATAGAATGGAAACAATGAAGAAAGGACTTAATTATGTTTCAAAGGTTTTAAAGATTTCTTTTATAATATTACTTTATTACTTAAAATGTAGATATTCGAGAACAAGGAACAGTTTCTAATTCTTTCTATGATAACATCATTTACAGTGGAAACATGCACGATCTGAATGGAAATTTGAAAAATTAAGGCAAATTTGGTTAATTGACAATTTACTGGATGAAACTTCTATACCAGATGACATTTTTCCAACAGTTTTGGAGTATTTTGAAGGGTGTAAAGGAATGGCTAGAGAACAACTTTTAAAAAAAGGCATGGATATTATAAGGAAGGTAGAAGAGAATGAAGAAAACAAAGACGAAGTAGAATCTATTGCTTATCAAAGGGCAAGGGAACTTCTACAAGCTTTACCTACGGAAACTTAATTAATTTGCAATTATACTTAAAATTTATCAACATTTGACAAAATGAAACATTCTTTTATATGTTGCTAATCATTGTTCTTTCATTCATAAAATAGTTGTATTAAATTTTGGTAAATAATTAAATTTATTTGTTTATTATGTTAAAAATAATTTATTTTAGAATTTCATATATATATCATATATATCATATATATGAAGTTTATAAAGTTAATGATATATAGAAATAAAAAATTATATATTGTACTATACACTTATAAGCATACGATATACAAATATCTCAATAACTACAAATACTCCATAACAAAATTACACTTAAAGTAAATTACATTATTCTGAATACTTGTCTACAAATTGTTTAAGTTTATCTACATCTTGAAGACCAACAATTCTGTCTAATACTTTTCCATCCTTCATTGCAATCAGAACTGGAACGGAACCAACCTATACATAACATTAATTTCTATTATTTTCATTACTTCAAAATAAATGAACAATTTAGAAAGATCAAAAATTATGTAACCTCGTAATCCAAAGCAAGATCACTATTTTCATCGATATCAACCTTCGCCAGCAAAACTTTCCCTTGTTTTTCCGCAATTACCGATTCTATGCGAGGAGTGAGCATCCGACATGGATTACACCACCTACGAATCAAATTGCATTTGACACATTCTGAAAATTATTTAACAGTATGACTTTTACTTACGTTGCGAAAAAATCGACAATAACAGGCACTTTGGAGTTCTTAACGCGATCATTGAAATCTTTCGGATCTTGAACTTTGAAGGCTGTTGAGACCGCTTGTTCTCGAGCCGGTGCATTCGCAAAAGCCTTGCTTCCTAAAGCGATACGTACAGTTCTCAAGCTAGTTCGGAACATTTTAATATTTTGTTGTGGAATAATCTACAATATGAATATGTAAGAGATGTGTAGTAATCTCGAGTAAATTCTGAAACGCAATAACAATTTGTCTAATCTAAACTCTCATTTGAAAGACTATATCATACTGTGGGCTGTACCAGGTTAAGTACAGAATAACCAACAACGCAAAAATAAATTTTCTACATATTATCTTTAAAGATAATATGTACATAATGTACAGTATGTATGCTACGATTTTTCATGGTCTGACAGAAAATGTTTCGGACAAAAGTTAATCTGTTTTTGGTGGGCTACAAACTACAATATCAAAAATTCTTTCCAAATTTTTTTTTTCAATAAAAAATATTAAGGTCACCTTGATTTTATGTATTTTTGCCTTTAGCATGTCTGCTGATATCAAAAAAAATTTGATTGTTTGCATTGTGATCTTGAGATGACCTTGAACTTAAAATGCGAACTCGGATAATGCGAATTCGTGTTACATGGCGCGAAGTTCGTCGTGACAGCATTATAGCAGCAACAAACACTAATTTACTTCCGCGGCTTGACTACGTTTACAAGAAAATGAACAGGGTTTAAACACTTATCATAACAGAATACATGAACATAGCTTTAGGTATGTAAAAACTAAGTTCCGTTTGGTAAAAATAAAATTTAACAATAATTCTTCTTTCGTTAAATTTCGTAAATTTCTAACTTTAAGATCATCTCAAGGTTATGATTTCTATGGGAGGAATTTGTCTTAATATCGTCTACAACATATAGTAACGAAATACGTGATACTATTTAAACGAAAATACATACTATTTAAAATAGCTCGACCTTAATTTTCTATCGAAAAAATTTTTTAAAGAAATTTTTTATATTGCAGTTTTATAGTCCATTAACATTAGATTATCTTTTTCTCGAAACATTCTTTTGTCAGATTATAAAATTTTTCCATATTTATACATTAATAACATACAGCATAATTTTATCTCATGGAATAATACATAATTAATATAACATTTAGTACTTTCAAATATAAATATAATTGAATATTCGAAAACAGTAATTTTACAAGAAATCATTAAAGAAAATAAAAAATTTAAAAAAATCGCATTGATTGGTAATATATGAAAAAGTATTAGATTTTGTTTAAAAAAATATGAATGATCAATCAAATTTTTTTGTTATGAACATGCATCGTTTACAATAGTGTAACATTGTTTTGAGAAGTAGTTTTTTCATACAACTAAGATAAATATTTATGTAGCTGAGAAATGAATTAGATAAATTATTTAAACTATATTCTGATAATCTTATTATTTGTAATGGAACTTGATATTTAATAATCTTGATATTGATAATATTATAATGGAACCTAATGGAACAGTAATTAAATTTTAATAAATTATATATTATTTTAATTGTATTCTGATAATCTTATTATTTATAATTGGATTTGATATAATAATGAAATTTTCTGATGAAATTGAATATAATAATGAAAAGTTTTGAAGCTTTTTAAAATCTCTTTAAAAAAAGAAAATATCCAAAAATTAATATTTTTCTATTTTACAAACATTTTCCGACATAGAACAAAAATGCAAAATATTTTGTATGGAAGCCATAATTCTAATCAAGGATAATACTTTGGAAACACTTGATATTTTAGAAATTATTAAAAAAATTTCTTGTTTCATTTAATACTTTTTCTTCATTTTTGAATGCGTAGAAAATATAGTCATATGAAACAAATAATAATTTATCATATTGCTATTTTTTTTACCTTATTCCTATTCTATTTTCCTAAAAAAATTGTCTATGAAAATGCAATTATATTATTTATTTATTTCAGATATCATGAGTTATTTTGCCAACAACTTACTCTCATTTTTAGATCTTGCACGTTTAGATCTCGATCATGTAATGTACTAATGCATGCAGATGTTATGATACTGAAATACCTAATAACGACGTATAATTGTTGTCCATCCCAATGTATAAAATAATACTTCCACTGCATCAAGTCTGTTGTCGACAGAATCTTCAGTGACTGTTTGTAATTTTTAAAATTACGAATTAAATTACCAATTTATATTCATTTAAATATGTAATGGAAAGAATGCAGCTGATGCCTGCAATGTGAATATTTCTTAAAAATTTATACGTACAAGAGGATAAATTCGATTATGATAAAATAGGATTTGAGTAATAATGCTTTTTCCGAGTGCAACACGATTTTTTGACAAACATTCAGAGAAATCAATTTTTCCAGCTTATTTTGGCATGTCGAAGTAATTAGTTTACAACATCGACGATTATTTACAATCGATAAATCTACTGTATCCAGCAACACGTTCTCTATTCATTGCCATTTATTATTGGATTCGCGACTAATGATGCAACGACAACGAGTAGATAAGAAGATATCGCGTGTTCTCACCTGATGAACGATGCATTGACTTAATTATCGAATTTCACGCCTGGATTGATATAACGAGCATAGAACACGAATGTTGGTCATAGAAGTTTCTACTGTATAGCGTGGTCTTAAATTAAAGCATCAAGTAGCGGCACCGATTGATGCTGTGACATTCAGACTCGGTTGGCAACATTCTACGTTTTTGAATAGCGATTAAATCAAGGCTGAGCTATACTTTATACGGTTCTAATTAAGGTTTCAAATCCTTATTGTATATTTTGAATTGCCTTGTACTAGAGGTCATTAAAGTCGCTTGAACACTTAGCATTCAACCAAGATTAAATTCTGGTTTACAAAGTGCCATATTAAGTAAATCATATTCAGGGTATTTTTGCAAAAAAAGCCTTCGTCTGTTTTTCCTGAAGTTTTCCTGCACGTACGTTTATTGATAACTAAATTATTTTTGTTAAAATAAGAATAATCAGAATTACATGAGTTACGTTTGGTTTAATAAAGGCTCTTTAAAAATGAGTGTTCATTCTTCTAGTTTGAAGCAAAAGAATGAAAAGATCTTGATTATGATTATGTGGCTATGGCGTGAACCAAAATGAAATGAAAATCTTGATTATTAAAATAACGACGACGATACTTTTAATCCGAAATATTGTTTTTTCAACATTTTTCAGCCTTTATTATGTTATAGTCTGTATTATATTAAAATTTTGTCAATTTGTCAATTAGGATTTCGAGGAAAATACATTTAAAGAAGAAATCTAAAGAAGAAATTTCCACATTCTCAATATACTTGTTTACATTAATCTCTCTTTTTAATGGGTTAAAACCAGAAACCAGGACACTTAAATAATGAATGTTACGCAAGAGAGAAAAATATAACTGCTACTTCAAACATTTACAATTAAGTTAATTTTGCGAAATCAAACAAATTCTTCTGCATACATCTTTTCAAACACGTATACCGTGAAGAAAGAAGAAATTAATTTTTTCTAACTTCTAAACCAGAATACATTCTTATAGAGATAGAAGTGATTCTAAAACTACTAAACCAGAATACCCTCTTAAGGAGAAGTGATTTCGAAATTTTTGAGAATTTTGCATTTCAGAGAAGTTGAATGTTATCTTTTGCTTTGGTCAGCAGTAGCAATCTGCAAATAATGATTATTTGATATCCTGTTTATAGGCAATATTTTTTCAAGTTATTCTTTACCATAATCGAATTGAAATTGAAAACTTGTATATTGGACTAATAGGAAAAGAGCCTTGGACAAAAACTTGGACGAGAAAAATTATTAGTAGGCAAGGAATATAACTAAATTGGAAGAATTTTCTAAAAAAAAATTCAACAAAGAACTCCACAAAAAAGAAAAAAGGAAAAATCAGCGATCAAGAAAGAAGTTTTAGCAATAAAAATGTATAAGATGTAAAAACAGAAATTGCAGTAATAAAGAAATAACAAGAATACTAAAAATGGAATTGTAACAACAAAAAGAGTACAAAGATACTTAAAAGAAAAGAGGAATTTCAACAATAAGAAATTATAGAAAGAAATTTGTGACAATGAAAAAGAGGAAAAATAAATTTATATAATTGATATGATTTGTGAATTTTATAATTTTTACAATCTGTAAATCGAATAATAAGTGCTTCGATTTGAAAAATGAAAATTTTCATACTGTGCAAACACGATTGACAAGTGAAACTAGATCAGATTGATTTCCTGACTTTGACTGAAGGATGATTCATTGCCGGCAATTTTGTAGTGATTGTTACGTAAAATGAAAATCCATTACGTCATCCGTGTTTATTCGCGTTGTTTAAGAGGGCGTACTCAGGAAAATAATAGATTTTCTCCATGGGAAAGTATTCATGGATCAGTACGATTCAACAAGAAGTAGACAATTGTGTTCGCTCCTTTTACATTGAAACAAAGTCGCGACACACTTTCGATTATTTATCAATTTCGCTGAACAAGATGTCTTATCAGCCACATCTTTAACCACTTGCGCTGGCAACTGATTGCGGACCATAACAAGTGACCAAACTATACAATAATTCGTCACTTTCTTTTTAAACTCGTCGGTATGATATCACTGAATAAAAATTATTGAGAAATAATAAATTTATTATTTATTTTGCCTATTTTGTTTTACTTAAATATATTTAAAACTGAGAAAATATTGCAATTTTGGGATAAAAAATTCTCGACGTGTGTGGCACGTCATTCCAACACACGAGGTTAACCACTTGCTGGCAATCGATTGCGGACCATAACGAGTGACCAAACCGTATACAATAATTCGTCGCTTTCTTTTTAAACTCGTCGGTATGATATCACTGGATAGAAATTATTGAGAAGTAATAAATTTATTACTTGTTTCACCTGGGTTATACTTAAATATACGCAAAAACTGAGAAAATATTGCAATTTTGGGACAAAAAGTTCTCGATGTGTGTGGCACGTCATTCCAGCGCAAGAGGTTAAAGCGATGTGTATGATAATAAAAATGAAAGTTTGGATCATCCGCGCAGTTAATAAATTTCTCGATGCTCAACGAAATTCGCCGATACAATTTTCAAATAAGTTAACAATAAAGATCAATTAAGGAAGAGGGGGATATTTGATTGAAATGAAGGAAGTTACGCAAGCGAAGCATTGTTGATCTATGACGCAGGCCATTATGTCCGAGACAGATGGTTTCTTTTAAACAACATGACCAACTTTTATCTTCAAGGTCTTGGCTGTCTTCGTCTCCGGAACACCTTTTTCTTGCGCGACAACGCCGTCGTTCCTAAACAGATAATTTTTTTTACAAACAGCCGCACACGTACCGATCTTGCCAAGAGACAACACCTTCGTGTTTCTACTTATTGCGTAAAAGCATCAAGCCTTTTCCTTATACAGCAACAGACGACTATTGCAGTGAAAATATACTATATCACGATAGAGCGACCTCCTTTAAAGTGCACTCACGCAAACCAAGGCTACGAGATGATTTTTCTTTCGTTCGTGTTTCTTTCTGTTTCGATATCTAGGATTCTCGATATTTATTTGGAGTTTCATATCGGCCACTCGCAGAGAAAATTTCTGAGAGAAATATCGTGAATTCACAAATGATTATCAATTTACGGAGTGGAACAACATGGATCCTTCCATTAACACATGACTAAGTTTTTCAAGATAAGTAATTTCAAGAATTAAGTAATTTTCAAGTTAAGTAATTTCAAGAATTAAGTAATTTTCAAGTTAAGTAATTTCAAGAATTAAGTAATTTTCAAGTTAAGTAATTTCAAGAATTAAGTAATTTTCAAGTTAAGTAATTTCAAGAATTAAGTAATTTTCAAGTTAAGTAATTTCAAGAATTAAGTAATTTTCAAGTTAAGTAATTTCAAGAATTGTAACGGGCCATACAACACTCACCGATCAAAAAATATCTCTTCAAAAAAGAATATCCTTCCCAAGATTTGTGCAAAGTTCAACTGACAGTGGAACATATTGGTCAACAAATAGAATCCATGAACAGATATTCACTAAACATGAGTCTTTCCCTAAATGACAACCTAAAGGATAAAGAATCAATCTTAAAACTAATACACTCTAACCACCTAAAACAATCTAACTTATACAATAAATTGTAAGATTTCATTTCAAGCCGCCAATAATCCCCGCAAGAAGTTGATGCGACTCTAAATAATGAAAATAAAAAGAAACCGTGGACGTACAATAATTTTAGTACGTCAAGTTGAATCGAGAAAATTAAAGAAAATTAAGAACAAAAAAGAGGAAAGAAAATACTTATATTTTATATTTTATTATATTATTATATCTATTATATTTATATCTATTTTATATCTATTTTATATCTTATATTTATATCTATTTTATATTTTACAATATATTTATATTTTATATTTTATTATATTACTTACATTTATTTTATAATTTTATAATATATTTATATTACGTTCATTCTAACACTACACTCTCTCTGCAGTTATTACAACTGTCGATGATTCATTATTTCACAGACAAACCGCTGTACCTTTCATCTTGTCCCTTTAATCGAGGGTTGAAAATGAGTTTTCGGAGATGGAGTCGAAATATGAATTGAAATACTATTACCGGTTCACGAGACGTTGGTACATTTCCCTCGTCGGTCGATTGAAATGAAATCTATTGCTGAATTGCTAGAAGCAGGTGGCAGGAATAGGAAACTCCGGAAAAAAAAAAAAATAAAAAAATAGAACGCCAGGGGTTCTGAATGCCTGTAATCGCAGACTGCGTGAAGGGTCGGGGAGATCTAGTTGAACTACTACGACGTTGAAGTAGGAAAATAAAGGGAGAACAGTTGGTCGTTATGGTAACCGTCGATCTACGATTTCATCTGGCTGACATCATGCTGACTAGAATAGGTGACCCACTGCTCCCGAGGAAATGTGTTTTAGGTTCCATGTAGAGTCCCTTACGTACCAAGGTATTTCAATCATCTATCCTTTAATGAAGTTATCTTGATTAATTTACAGATACGTTGATTCCGGGTTCGTTGAACCTTCTGTCAACTGGCAATACAACGTTCGACAGAAATTAATTTCTGATAGCAGCAATTATGTCTCATTATCTGTCCGTGTGTAATTGGAGCAGTGAAAGACGTGACTTGACACGAGATGAGCGAGAAAGTGTAAATGAATACGGACGAAGGAAACAAAATCAACAGAAAGTGTATAGTGTTAGAATGAACGTAATATAAATATATTATAAAATATGAAATACATGTAAGTAATATAATAAAATATAAAATAAAAATATATTATAAAATATGAAATAGATGTAAGTAATATAATAAAATATAAAATATAAATATATTATAAAATATAAAATAGATGTAAGTATAGTAATATAATAAAATATAAAATATAAAATAGCTGTAAGTATAGTAATATAATAAAATATAAAATATAAAATAGCTGTAAGTATAGTAATATAATAAAATATAAAATATAAAATAGCTGTAAGTATAGTAATATAATAAAATATAAAATATAAAATAGCTGTAAGTATAGTAATATAATAAAATATAAAATATAAAATAGCTGTAAGTATAGTAATATAATAAAATATAAAATATAAAATAGATGTAAGTATAGTAATATAATAAAATATAAAATATAAAATAGATGTAACTATAGTAATATAATAAAATATAAAATATAAATATATTATAAAATATAAAATAGATGTAAGTAATATAATAAAATATAAAATATAAATATATTATAAAATATAAAATAGATGTAAGTAATATAATAAAATATAAAATATAAATATATTATAAAATATAAAATAGATGTAAGTAATATAATAAAATATAAAATATAAATATATTGTAAAATATAAAATAGATGTAAGTAACAGCATGAAGTGTTAGTCAACGAGCTGAAGCATGAGAACAATAAAATAAGTTTCAATCTAAAAATTAAAAATTAATTGAAGAATTAATTATTAAAAACAAGGCAAATTTCAACAAACAAGGTAAACGATATGTATCATATTTCGATAAAAATTTTGTTTCACTTCGTCGCGTTAGGATACGAATCTCTATCTAAATTGTTCGATTTGAAAGGAACGAAGTTAGCGATCGATAGAGACTTTTTAATTCGTTTGCTCAAAGGCGTCGAGCTGTCTCGAAATTGGAGTTCACTGAACATTTCTCGCATGTTACGTAGCCTCCCATGAAACGTCGTTCAATTTAATTAAACGGCCTGCGTGCCCTGATGGAGCGTGAAAATCTTTGGAAGCGTTGAAACCTTTCCCTTTGGGCTCCGAAGTGGTAATGATGCAATCGCGGAGTTAACAACGTTTGCAAACGTGCTCGTTTACTGTATTATTCACCGGTTGGTCGCTTGGTAATTCTCGACCAGCATTTCTGCTACGTGACAAAGGAACCGTTTCAGTAACCTCGTTCAAGGATAACAGTAACATTAGACAACGTTGTTTTGTATATTTCCGCGATTGACAGCAACATTTAAAAAAATCATTTTCTAAGTACAAGCAGTTTAGCTTCTGTAACTGAGAGAAACTAAATTGAAAAAGAACCGTTCACGGCGAATTGCAGGAAAATTTAGAATGCAGCCTTCCATACAGAGAGTTAATACTCGTGATCGTTAATTGAGTGCGAAATGAGTTGAACTGTAAGTGAAAATGATTCTTACCCGAGGGCGTCAACCGTCCTAGTTTCTTTTTTCCCTTCTTTCCTGGTTTCGTACGTTTAAACGTACCTTTTATGATCGACGATTATCAACGACGATCGACGATCGAGTGTCACGAAAACTTTTTGTCACACAACGCGTCAGATCGTCCGGCTAATTTCGCGTCGTGCTAACAGCATTACCGCGAAGCCTTCGCATCAGTTTCCGCGATGTGTGACACCACGACCTGAATTAGCACCCATCAGGAATGTCGGAGAAACGTTTTATGCCTCCTCTACTGCAGAGTCGAAAACTACAGGGTATCCAGAAAGTCACTTTACAATTTCAAAAATTTATTACGAAGGCAAATGAAAGGACAGATGAGTGGAAATTATTACAAAATGAGACGTACATATTTAAGTTCTTTTCTGTCTCATTAATATACCTCTGTATGGGTACCATTAGTTGCACGAAGCACGTCAAGACACTACTCGATTTTTTGCCATGTTCGCTGTAGCATGCTCTCATCAATGGTGGCAATGGCATCAGTGATCCTCTGTTTTAGATTAGTGATGTCCCGTACCTTTGTTCGAAACACGATATCTTCAACATAACCCCATGTCGGTCTATGAAGTCTACAATTTCAAAAATTTATTACAAAGGCAGTTGATGAGATATTTTCATCAGATTTGTTCTATGTACTCGGTGATTGTCAAGATTTTTATCACATTGCATTTCAGGTACCTTGTTGTTGAATAAACTACATACTGTTAAATGAATCCCTTACAAAATGGCTACTCCTCAAGAGAAGGCACAGTGCGTATCATGGTTTATTGAAACCAAATTCGGTCTTAGCTTCAGAACTAAGTATGGAAGAGATCCACCGTCACGTCCATTAATTCGTGCATGGCACAAGAAATTTATGGAGACAGTGTTCGACAAAGGGAGGAGTGGACGACCAAGAACATCTGAGGAAAACATCGATCCTGTAAGAAATCGAGTAACGTCTTGATGTGCTTCGTGCAACTAATGGTGCCCATATAGGGGTGTATTAAATAAGGCAGAAGAAACTTAAATAAATGCGTGTCATTTTGTAATAATTTCCACTTACCTGCCTTTTCATTTGCCTTTGTAATAAATTTTTGAAATTGTAAAGAGACTTTATGGACACCCTGTATAACAATAGGATGTAATTTTAATACACTGATCATTTTGAAATGTTACAACGACTAGTTTTAGAATTACAAAAGAAACGGCGCGAAACTAATATTCGATAATATTCATTTTCAGAAAACTCTTCTTCATTCTAGATAATTTTTATTAATGCGATGCAGAAATAGCTTAACATAGAAATACGTTACTATCACGTAACATGAAATCATGTGGTATCACGTTTTGTGTGACATCATAGTTAGGATTTATTCGCATCACGTTATACATTGGAAACCGTTCAGCAATTATGTCATAATTTTCTGTTATAATAATAGAAGCCTCGGACGTAGAAAATTTTTGATTCAGATCAAATGAATGCAAAGAAAGTACATAAATATTACACGAATATACATAAATTTTTGCACGGTACGAATATGAAAATAATATAAAATATATAAAATATACAAAATATATAAAAATATAAAAAATATATAAAATACATAAAATATATAAAATATATAAAATACATAAAATATATAAAATATATAAAATACATAAAATACATAAAATATATAAAATATATAAAATATACAAAATATATAAAATACATCAAATATATAAAATATACAAAATATATAAAATACATAAAATATATAAAATATACAAAATATATAAAATATATAAAAAAAAAGAAAATACACTGTTTCGTAGAACGATTAGCAGCCGTGAAAGAATAAAATTGAATGTTTTCTTACATTTTCTATGAATAATTCTCCGGTGTTAAAATTGTGAATTAACACGAAATTATGGTTTTTACACGTGACGAAATGGTGTGAGCAGCGGTCTGACGTGGTTATCGAATTTATATCGATGAAAACGTGTCTGTTCATACTTTTCGTCGCGTAAATTCACGTAATATTGCGTGACGTGATATTAATGTGCTTCTAACTTTCATTTCTCTGAACTGTATAATGTTGGTGATTAATATTTGCGATCGTGTTACTCTCTGTACACGTGGCTGTTGCTCCACACTCTTCCGTCTCTTTCAAACTAATGAAATTACGCACGAGTAAAGTTGACAGGAACTTGTAGAGGTCTTTCAGCTCTTCATAGGCTGTGTTCGACACTCGAGAGACGTTGGAGAAGCTCAGCGGTTCGAAAAACGGCGGAAGCACAATTCCATGCACGTTACTTTCACTCCAGCACGAATTGTTGCCCTAGTGAAAATCATTGATCAATGATTTCACGGTTTTGGCTGCTTAAAATCAAAGGTAATCCGGTGCAGGCCTGAAGGCAATGTTTGGTTTAAAGAGAGGACTTTTTGCTCGATTAGATAATTCTATAGAATGATCAAGTACAATGGCTTCTACTAATATTCAGGTAGTACTGAATGTTTAAACTATTATAATTTTGTAAAAAAGAGAAATCATACGTCAATAAATCTGGACTTATTTTAAACCACGAAGCACGTTCGTTTTATTTTGAAATATCTATATATTAATTTTTTTCTCTGCTACAAATTGTTAAAGTATTGAGAAACTTTTTTGATAACTGAATCTATAATGAAAAACTTCACATATGATTTTTTTTATTGAATTTTAAATATTAGGCTTAAAACAAAAATTCAAGAAATTGTAACATTTTCGTTATTATATTCATTTTCGCCTGATGCTCAAAGTTTAATAAGTTAATGAAAAAAAAAATCGTGCAGCAAATTTTGAGGGATCATATGTTTTTTTACATACTATGACAATTTGTAGCAATTTCCGGGAAGAAAAATATCTTTATTTTGCCATCGTGCTGCGTCGTGTAAAAACATTTTAGAATGAAATGAACGATGCATTTTGAAGAGTTTTCTAGAGCTTCAAGCTTTAGAATTATACGATTAGTTTAGTATTATATGATTTTAAAAAAAAATCATAGCAGTTTCAATACTTATAGTGGTCAAATATTTAATGAGAAACAAGAGAGAGAGGAGGGGGGAGAAGGAGAGAGAGAGAGAAAGAGAGAGAAATCACTGTGTACATTACACATTTTTCTTGTAGAATGTTACATTATTTTACAACACAGAAATACTATACTTACATGTACTTAATATTGTTTGTAACTCTAGCAATATACTTTATTAAAAAAAAAAACAAAAAATACTTTATTAAAAATATAATTTATTAAAAATTAAATTTATGAAAAATATCAGAAATATATTCTGAAATGCTACAAATGTTACAAAACTGTATTTAATATATTTATAAGATATAGAATATATTTTGAATAATATTATTTTTAATATATATTAAATATATTTATACTTTTATACAATTGTATATTATTACATAATTATATTATATAATATATTTTTAATAATGTTGCCAGAGTTACAAATGATATTTCTTTTCAAGATAGACGTTACATTATCTTTCAATTATTACTACATCACATTTGATCTTTTCAGAAATACCACATTTATAATCTTGAACATAGTAACAAAATTAAATATCTATATGTGAGAAATATCTATTTGTACGAATCTTATACGCAATTGAAATTTAGTCTATTTCATTGCGTATCAATAAAATTTGCAAATTTAACTATTTATCTACCCATTATACAACAGACATTCATTTTCCATCATTCTGTCAATTTGAAACCAGGGGACAAATCAAGTTGGATTAAAGAATTAAAAAACTCACGAAGCTTCTTTTTTTAGATCTATAATTTTAGCTTCAGTTATATTAAAATTAGGAAGTTACGGAATATTACGAATTATATGTATAATAAAATTTATATTTAATAAATTTTATTTCTATTTAATAATAGTTAATTTATTTGGAACTTTATTTTTAACCTCTTGCGCTGGCAACTGATTGCGGACTATAACGAGTGACCAAACCGTACTTAATAATTCGTCGCTTTCTTTTTGAACTCGTCGGTATGATATCATTGGATAGAAATTATTGAGAAGTAATAAATTTATTATTTGTTTCGCCTGGGCTATACTTAAATATACGTAAAAACTGAGAAAATATTGCAATTTTGGGACAAAGAATTCTCGACGTGCACGGCATTCCAGCGCAAGAGCTTAAGAATTCTATGATTATGTTAATTAGACATAAAATTAATTGTTGCTATTTTTTTCAATTCTTCATACAGGAATTATATTATATTATATAAGAATAATTTTAATAACAAAAAATTAAGATTACACGGAGGATTATATTTTATAATAATTAGACATGGATTTGTTTCTTCTGGTTGATTTTATTTAATTAATTCAGTTTACATTCAAACTAATAGACGTGCGAATATGGCAAACGCGCAACGACTACAGCTCGGTATTATACAATATCCATTAGGTAAAGATCGAGAACGATAAGGAAGCCGATCATCCGACGTTCGACTGATTTCAATCGAGTATATTTCTTTCCCGTACGTCTGACCTATTGATAGGAATGCTATCATTCCTTCAGCCTGCCTTCCTGCCCCGCGTTTCTAAACCATCTAGCTTCTCCTCCTGCTTTGATGGTGTTATTTTCATCCACGGCGTGCGGACAGAGAGAACGAGAGAGAGAAAGAGAAGGTGGATTTTAGTAGGCCACTGGGAAACGGATGCGCAGGGCGCGGCCTTTGCCGATATGCTAGCTCGCGCACATTTATGCTCGTTAAATCAGCCTGACTTATTTCCCGCGCCACTTCCCATTTCACCCGTTTATGGGCTTGCATGCTAGCCGTGGCAGAATTAGGTCCAACACCTGAACGATTCGTGGAATATTATTCATCGTCCTTCGGCTCCTATACCTGTGTTTCTCCTAACGTGAAATAAGAGACAGTGGTCTTCGTTTAGCGAAAAATTAGCATAGAAAACGTTGACTGAACGATTTTCGCATGTCTCCAAGCTATTAACACTAGCGCTACTAAATCCGTCAATATGATGGATTTCGCATTTGTCTACAATTGAGTATTTCTGTCGAAATTTAATGTAACTCATTTTTTACACGCAGGATGAAATCGTTTTAGCGTAAGGCAGAAAGTAGCATGACCGAGAACAACCGAAAGAAAAAAATTGTTAGGTAACAAAGAAGTTAGGGTGTAAGTAATGAATAAATGAAAATATTATACATTTAGTAATTTAATAATTATATGATAATATTTAATACTTTAATAATAATATAATAATAATTTAATAATTTAATAATTATATATATATGATAAATATTATATATTTACAGGGTGCTTCCAAAATCGTTGATCAACCTATATAGCTTATTTACGATAGTATTACTTTTTTATTATTTATTTCATTATCATTTTTTTGTTATTTTGTATTATTATTGTTTTTCATTATTTAGCTAAACAAATGATAAATTTATTGCTTCTTAATAATTTCTATCCAGCGATATCATACCGACGAGTTCAAGAGAAAAGGAAAGCGACGAATTGTTGTATACGGTTCGGTCACTCGTTATGGTCCGCGAACCAGTTGCCAGCGCAAGGGGTTAAAAAAAAAACATAAAAATGAAAGTTGCAAAGACAGAAAAAGGGTATTCCGTCAGGGAAACTTTTCTATGATTTATGATCGCAATCTGACCGTCACCGAGGGTGAATCGTCATGTTTCGAGCTCGTCGAACTTTTAGTTTCGATACAGTAGTAAGAGCCGGAAGCTTAGTTGGAAAAGAATTGATCGATTGGCGAAGAACGAAGGGAGGCGTCGGTGGAAAAGAAATGTCTGAATAAATGACAGGCTGTCGCGTAAAAGTAAAATTTATCTCTATTGTCCGCGAGCAATTCGCCTTCTGTTTGCGCGATACATTAGCCATCTGTGCTGTTTACGATTCACATGCGTAAAGATTTAACTTTATTTCGAGCGCGTTGCGCGATCGTGTTTCCACGACTGAACGAATCCGAATTTTTAGCAATTTTACATTTTCTCCTTATGATCCGCGCTACGTCGACGTGACTCGAAGTGAAAGCTCCTACCGACGAAGGTTGCAGCTGATTGTGGCCGTGAATGTTTCGTGCTTGGAATTAGCAAACGGACGAGCGAGGAGGAAACGAGCAATGAGTAACAGGAATTAACGAATCAGGCGATGTGACACAACGATTCAATGAAAAAGCAAAGCCAGCGCGGCCGATTGATATTAATGAAAATGAAGGAAAAAAGTGGGCCGTGACACGGAATTATCAGCCGCAGAGGATGTGAAATTACGTCGGCGTAAAAACATGACAAGGCCACTGATTATTTTCAAGCCTACGGGCTATGGCGTATATGTATTTACTCATGGTTCTGAATAATTAGTCAAGTCAGTTTGCAATACTGCTCGGAATGTTCGTAACCACTTGCGCTGGCAACTGATTGCGGACCATAACGAGTGACCAAAACGTACACAATAATTCGTCACTTTTTTTTTGAACTCGTCGGTACGATGTCACTAAATTTATTATTTGTTTCGCCTGGGTTAGACTTAAATATACTTAAAATTGAGAAAATATTGCAATTTTGGGACAAACAAATTCTCAACGTACGTGGCACGTTATTCCAGCGCAAAAAGTTAACCTCTTGCGCTGGCAACTGATTGCGGACCATAACGAGCGACCAAAACGTACACAATAATTCGTCACTTTTTTTTTGAACTCGTCGGTACGATATCACTAAATTTATTATTTGTTTTGCCTGGGTTATACTTAAATATACTTAAATTATTTGTTTTGTCTGTGTTATACTTAAATATATTTAAAATTGAAAAAATATCGCAATATTCTCGACGTGCGTGGCACGTCATTCCAGCGCAAGAGGTTAATGTATGAATTCTGGTAATTTTCCAGAAAGTTCGCCATTGCTTGACGTATCGGTAATAAATTTTTTGCAAATCGCAAAAATTAGCAAGTTTACGTGCTACGACGCTCGTCATTATGCTCGAGACGTTGTTGATTTACGACTTGAAGAAAGACGATAAAAATGTTGTGTATTTGAAATGCTAAAGTGATTCATAGCGACTCGCCTTATGCATATATGTGGCTCTCGATTGACGTAGCTGTCAAATTATCAATTTTAGCTTAGTAATTTGCCACTATAGGTGCAAAGAGAGAAAACTGACGCGACTGTGGATGCAACGAAATGACGAAAGACGTGCACGTTGAATCCCTACGATACTTAAGACATTAACTTCTACGACAAAATCTCGAGAGGAAAATCTACGCAAATCTTGTGGTTTGTGTCTGACGAAGGTTACAGATGCAGACAGGCGTTGAGAAACACGTTGGAAGGAAATAACACGATGACTCTTAGCGCGTTTCCACTTGTTAGACTCATTTTCTGCATCTTTCCTATTAATTTAAAATTAAAAGTTTACTAATATAGTATACATAAATAAATTAAATTATTATACATAAATTATAATATAATATACATAAATAAATTAAATAATATAAAACTAAGATTAATAATTCTATTCAACATATATATATATATATATATATAATTAATAATAATAAATATACTAAATTAATTAAATTAAATAATATATTTCAATGTATAAAACCATATAAAATTATCTTTATAAACAATAAATTTATATATTCAGATAAAAGAATATAAATCAATAATCTTTTATAATATTCTAAATTAAAATCTGAAACTAATTCTGATTGATTCAATTAAATCAAAAGGAATACGATTTAGATCAATCAATAATCTAATAATAAATATAAAATATAAAGGATATAATGAAATAAAAATATTTAAATTTATTTGATAGAAAATTAAATTTATTAATTTAAAATCTTCAATTATTATTATAGTAATATATAAAATTAAAAATATTAAAATTCCAAATGAAATTATTAGAGAAATTAAACGTATTATT
This sequence comes from Frieseomelitta varia, assembly GCF_011392965.1. Lineage (NCBI taxonomy): Eukaryota > Metazoa > Arthropoda > Insecta > Hymenoptera > Apidae > Frieseomelitta > Frieseomelitta varia. Next base: position 212,647 of record NW_025110424.1, on the reverse strand, counting down.
GAATAATTATTTATTGAAACCCACGTAATAATTAAAATTGAATAAACATTCGCTCTTTTAATAAGTAATATAGAAATTATTCTATATATTATATTATTATAAATTCATTGACAAATTAATCATAATATTGATTAAAATTAATCATAAAAATTAATCATAATATTGATGATACAGGAAACATAAATACAGATCTATAATAAAATATTGGAGAACAATTGTCACTTTACAATGTGTGAATCATAATTCCAATTGGTTAAACGAGTTTCGATCTGAGAGAAACGCGAATTCTTTGTTCAGTCTTAAATGATAATGTTGATAATCACAATGCATCGTTTTGAGTAGAGCGCAAACGTGCTAAATAATAATGGCTAACTAATAAATAGAAACTCAGCTGCACATAATACGCGAGAAGGCAGCAGTGTCGATTAAAGATACATTCTTACACGTTCAAGCGCTGAAAATGGCGCAGTATCAACTAGTCAACTACTATTAAATCCTATCAGCAATATTAATAAGCTGTCAATTAGCATAAATTTGTAATTCCGAGCCTCTTGTTAGTTTAGTCCTCTGCATGTTAATGCGACGTCCGGATACTCGAGATACATTTGATAGTTCCTAATCGTTTCTCTTCGCTACAGTTTGAAGCAAGAGTTAGGTAAGACCGTGTACTTGTAATGTTTAAAAATATTTGTACATTAGAGTACTTAGTGGAGTGAGAATAATTTTATCACTAAGATACTAATTAACCACGTCGAACCATGCAAATTCGAAACACAGAATGCGAATCCAGCGGAAAAATAATATTTAGTTGGCCAAGAATTTGTCGTGAGAAACAAAATTTTATTAGACTAGTATATCGATCATTTTGTTCGATTACCTTTTGGGCAACTTTGTGATTCCTCGTTCAAAAAAGTTTTTATCTTTTTTGACAAAGAAAAATTCCAAAAACGTAGTTTCAAGGTTTCTTTGTCGTACACGTTAGACAATTTTTCGCGAGCTTGCACAGCAATTTTTCTTCTTTCTGCAAGTGATACAAAATATTCTTTTTTAATTTTCCACTTTCAATCTTCTTTTTCTAAAACAAGTTTGAACAATCAGCTGTCAGATTACAAAATGTAAACCAAATAAATATACATAAAAAAAAAGTAAAATAAATTTGCCTATCCAATCTAACCCAAACCTCAATTCAATACATACTTCGAAGATTTAATCCTGAACGTTTAAACCAATGCGTTGACGAACGTTCGAGGATCGAGATGAAAACAGTTCGCCGCGATATTCGTCAAAGCAGCTACCATTAGTTTCGCTAAGAACTCAATGAACGATGAAACGAAAAAACTTTTGATCGCTAGGCATGACGGCGTCGTTGAATTAACGAGCACGTCAATAGCATCTAGTCTGCCAGTGACTCGTGAAGAATTATTTGGTTTACTTTGGATGACTGCCTTGTAAAGTAAGTCTGAAAATGTAATGCAAAAATAAGATCGTGACAAACTTCGCAATAAAAGTCGAGAATATTTCAGCTTTTCATGCTTAGACGAGAAAGCATGTTACGCAGAGAATCTGAAGTATGTATTAGAAATATCTGGAAGCGCTTTTCCAAAGAGGATCTTGGAAGCCTGGTTGTGAAACTTCATTTGACAGTCAACAGACGTCCGATTAATAGCATTCCTGTAATAGTCATACTAATGAATTACAAAAGACGAGCCACACAGTGTATTATATAATTGTAAAAAAAGTGGCGAATGTCTCAAGATTCTACACTGAATGAAAACAATGAATAAGATGGAAGTCCATCTGGATGACCATGATGTTGAAATAGCCGACAGCCATTATAGATGGAACTTCCAGTGCACACGTACTTTATTACTGTTATAACATTATGTTATACATCACATGATCGTGAGTCAACAGTTATGCCTCGTTCATCGTCGTTCTAATGGCCAATAAAACTCTCCTCCATAGATGTTTTGTCACAGGTGGCCTTTGAGATCTGCCTGATTTCTGTTCACGCTGACCAACGTTTGGAAGTTGGGTAGAATTTTCATTTCTTGAATTCCTTTAATCGTAACTTTAAGCGAATCTTTCTGATAGTTTTTGCTCGATCGTTTCTCACTTCGTTATACGCACAGTATAAAATGCACGTTGGCAAGATGCTGGTTTCGCGATAGAAAATTCATGTCGCGAGCCATACACGTGCTCGTCGATTCTATAGTCTTGATGAATTTTTATAGATACTTGAACGATTGCCAAACCATCATTCTACTCCTTTCACGTGCCGCGCGCCTCAAAAATACGACACGCATCATCCATTCATTGACTCGTAAAATCGTCGATCGTATATCAGTTGCCGACACGAACTATTTTTGAGCGTTACATGATTTAATATTTTTTGTCAAAAGTGTGTTCCATTTGATACAAAACATTAATTCATATATATATATATATATATATAGATGGAACAATTGTAAAATAATCAATAATAATCTAATAATTACCAAATAATTGTATAATAATCTTCATATTTTACAAACAAGATTCGAATCTGTAAAAAATGTTGTAAGTTCGTAAAATTACTCTAAAAAATTATGAATTGGTCATTTTGACCACTTTGGTAGTTCTAGTATTAACCACTTGCAACTGATTGCGGACCGTAACGAGTGACCAAACCGTATACAATAATTTGTCTTCTTTTCGAATTCATCGGTATATTACTGAATAGAAATTACTAAGAAGCAATAAGTTTATTATTTGTTTTGCCTGGATTATACTTAAATATACTTAAAAACTGAGAAAATATTGCAATTTTGGGAAAAAGAATTCTCGACGTACGTGACACGCCAGCGTAAAAAGTTAACCTATTGCACTGGCAACTGATTGCGGACCATAACGAGTGACCAAACCGTATACAATAATTCGTCTTCTTTCGAATTCATCGGTATATCACTGGATAGAAATTACTAAAAAGCGATAAATTTATTATCTGTTTTGCCTGGATTATACTTAAATATACTTAAAAACTGAGAAAATATTGCAATTTTGGGACAAAATATTTTCGACGTGCGTGGCAAGAGGTTAACACCTGGCAACTGATTGCGGACCATAACGAGTGACCAAACCGTATACAATAATTCGTCGCTTTCTTTTTGAAACTCGTCGGTATGATATACCACTGGATAGAAACTATTGAGAAGTAATAAGTTTATTATCTATTTTGCCTATTTTATTTTACTTAAATACACTTAAAACTGAGAAAATATTACAATTTTGGGACAAAAAATTCTACAAACATATAAAATATAATTTATATAAATATAATTTTTCTAATTTCTTGATTTTCTAATTTTTGACACGATAATAGTATCTTGGAACAACATGGATATTCTGGAGATCTGAATTGTTATTCATTGAACGACATCGTTCGTTGATTCATCTCGATTTAGATCAATGGATGTCACGCAACAAGAAAATGAATCCACTGCGGTCACTTGGATGACGTCGTCGACGAAATGTCAACACTTTGACGAAATATTTCTGGCCAACGCGTCTATTTTGAAATCGATAACGCAGTTTGTAAAACACGAGTACAAATTCACTGTCCTCTACATACATACTTACGGTGAATTATAAATTCCATTTGACTCGTTTTTTTTTAATCATCGACCTTCCTTAGCAAGAAAGAAAACGAGTTCAACGGAATTCTGCGCGACGCAATTCAAGGGGGCCAATTCGAAGGAGCAACCGTTGAATCGATTTTTCGGGGATCATCCCGGGCAAGATAAAGCGAAGCGTAACAGCCTTTTCTAAGCTCACCCTTTTCAGCGTTTCCTTTTCAAACAGATCCGGCCATACAATTCCGAGCCCAGTGCCATTCCATTCTCAACCGTCGTTTCGTTTAACGTAACAATGGACCTACGCGGAAAAAGATCGTACGACTCTAAAGGAGAATTGATCTGATCTCAGATCGACAGATCGTTGTGCTAAAATAGAAAATTAACTTAAGAAAATTAACAATAATCTTTCCTTGAATACCGATAACGACCGCAATTGTTTTTAATGTCAAGATCAATGTCGTTAGCCTCTTGCGCTGGCAACTGGTTCGCGGACCATAACGAGTGACCGAATCGTGTACAATAATTCGTCGCTTTCTTCTTCTTTTGAACTCGTCGGTACGATGGATAGAAATGATTAAGAAGTAACAAACTTGTCATTTGTTTTGCCTGGGTTACATTTAAGGAGGTATTCTGGTAATCCGACTTGTAAAAATCGACTTTTTGAGGATTTTTTAAGGAAACTATGATACATCTTTGGTATGCAGTTTTCGCACACAAAATTATTCATTCAATTATTTTTTAACGAAATTAATGGAAATTATATAGCCTTAGGTAAAGCATGTTTAAAAAAAAAAGGAAATTTTTAATCTTAATTAGTATAAATATGACCATCGCATGAACCACGGAAACAGCGAAATTTCGGAAATTAAAAAAATGGCAGCATTTTTGAAGTTTAAATATCGATTTTCCATGTGCTTTTCGTCTTTTGGGTGGTAAACAAAAATAGAAGAAAACATCAGACTTCGAAATCCGTGGTTCATGCGGTAAAGGTACATCTGGTCAACGTCTCCTCCAAATTTCAAGTCAATCGGTCAACTGAAACGTGAAATACCCCGTCAGCCAGTTTAAAAAGTATGGATTTGAGAGAAACACATTTGAAGTTTCTGTTACCCATTGTACAAAAATATTTATACTTACAATCAGTCGAGCAGTAGAAAAAATAAAATAATATAAACTAACAATAATATAAAAATAAATAATAATATGAAAAATAATATTATAAAATGAAATATTTCTTGAGAAAAACACATTTAAAGGTTTTGTTACCCGTTGTACAAAAATATTCATACTTACGTTGCGAGCAGTACACCGTTTCCTTTAACCATCTACAACTTTGCGAATTTTACGAATTCAAGCAAATCCTTTTACATCGACATTTTCGAAAGCATATACTTTGAGAAAAACAAAGTAAGAAACAAAATTGATTTTTTTTTTTAACCCGGATTGCCAGAATACTCCCTTAAATATACTTAAAACTGCGAGAAATGTCGCAATTTGGGGAAAAAAAAAAAAAAAAAATTCTCCCCGCGTGGCGCAAGAAGTTAAAACAGATGACGTAACAGCGTAAAGATCGAAATCGTCCATACTTTGGATTAATAATAAACGTGGAACGGAGTTTCAATTTCAATAACGATTCTGCAGATATCAAGTCTAATTTCCGTAATCTAGAAAAATGAGAGTGAACCTGAAGCCGACCTTGTGACTCACTCGTGGAAAGATACCGAAGAATAGAAACGAATCAATCGTGAGAGAGGTGTTGCTAAACCGCGGCGTAATTAATCGATAAAGAGTTGAAAACTCAAAGTATGACACGAGCGTCGTATGACGACGAATACTGATTCAAACAAGAATGTTAATTTGCATATCCATGATGCATCCTCGGCACGGTTAAGTAGCGTAGCCTACGTCTCGCGTGGGGATACCTTGCTGTTCCTGTTGCACGTACGATACCCACACGCGCCCTGCTCCACGTACGATCAGGCGTGTAGCGTGTGCACGTGCACGGACGATACGTAGTGTGCAAAATACACGGAACGGGGTCGGGTGGGGAGACGACGCCTCTCTAAGCGACGCTCCGCGTCTTCGTCAGTTAAACCGCGATCGTCTCCGCGTGACGGGGGCTAGGTGTTTGAGACCGCTTGGCAGAACGTCGCGAACATTAGATAGCCAATAGTAGTCTGTGTTGAATCAGTTGGTTGACAGAAGCAGGCCAGCCAACACAGTTGGCACGCACTTGGAATATTCGTCACACCGGTTCGTCGACGAGAATAGACGCTCTTCCGGATCCCTGGCGACACTTGCCGGGGCCCGCCGACACCCCCTGTGTGTTCCGGGTATCAGTTTTCAACTGGACAGTCCACGGGTCTTCGTCTCTTCCTGCCACGTGACTGGACTTGAAAAGAAAAAGTGAGACCACACCGGGAATACAGTGACCGAATACAGTGTACAACGATGAAGACTCTTGCGTTCGTGCTGCTTCTTATCACCGTGACCAAGTGCCACGAGCCGTTCCAGGTGATCTTTCAATGGAACTCGATCGACGTAACGTGGCCGTCGGAGGAGGAACAGCAGTTCGCGATCGACCACGGTGATTACGTAGCAGCCAACAATTTCATCGCCGGCATCAAGTTTTGGAAGGACAAGATGTACCTGACGTTGCCGAGATGGAAGGACGGTGTGCCAGTGACTTTGGGTGTCACATCTGCGACACCGGTGAACAAGGTTACCGCTCCCAAATTGGAAGCTTTCCCCAGCTGGGAGATGCAGAAGATCGGTGACTGCAGTGCCTTCCAGTTCGTTCAGAGTATGGAGATCGACCCTAAAGGGCGTATGTGGGTGCTCGATTCTGGAAAGATGTCGCCTCTCTCCGTAGAAGTGAAGACCACCTGCCCGCCCAGGCTGGTGATCCTCGATCTCGAGAACAAAAACGAGATTTTACGAGTCTACGAGTTCCCTGCGCAGGTGGCTCGCCACGGTACCGCCCATCTGAACGACATCGTCTTGGACCACGAGGACGGTGGCATGGCGTACATCACGGACAGCGATCGGGACGATCCAGGTATAATTGTCTACTCGTTGAGCAACAACACTTCCTGGAAAGTCAGGCACGATTCTATGAGAGCTAAACCCGAGGCGGTGAGATTCATGGTCGCCAAGACACCGATTAACATGCCGATACCTGTCGATGGGATTGCTCTGTCGCCGGCGAGCAGCACCGACAGACAGGTTTATTACTCGCCGTTGTCTTCCTTCCATCTGTACTCGATACCGACGTCGGTGTTGAAGAGCAACACGAGCAACGTGGACGAGCACGTGAAAGAGCTGGGAAGGAAAATCTCTCAGACCGACGGGATGATGATGTCGGCGAAGGGTGTGTTGTACTTTGGACTTTTGGCTGACGATGCCGTGGCCATGTGGGACACTAAACAAACAGCGTCGTTCGCCACTGGCCAGAGAGTCATCTCCAGAGATCACGAGAGGATGCAATGGCCGGACACGTTCGCGTACGACGCGGACGGCAACTTTTATTGTGTCACCAACTCCCTGCAAAATATACTGATCGACCGGGTCAACATCAGTACGCCGAACTATCGAGTAGTTAGAGCGAGAACCGGAGTCAAGAGTTATCAGTACTTGGAGGACGGTACCGCGCCGGAGCAGCCGGAGATACCCACTTCGGTTGCAAACAGGATTAGTCTCGCCGTTGCTGTCGGATTAACCATTCTGTTGGCTTTCGTCGTGCAGTAACGTCTTCCTCTCTCTCTCTCTCTCTCTCTCTCTCTCTCTCTCTCTCTCTCTCTCTTTCACGCTTGTTCCCCTTGTTTTCTTTCCCTCGGATACCAAAGACGTTCGGTTAAATAACACGCAAACGATCTGTCCAGTGTTTCTGATGGCCTTGAACATTTAGAGCACTAATTAGATAGGTAGTTTGGAGTGATTCCTGAGGAAAACGATAGAGGCCTTAAAAATTATTTTGACCATTCGGGATCCGCCATAACCATAAGTTAAAATATTCTTCTTTATGTTTCCTGTTAGAATCTTCGTATTTTAATTTAATTTCATAGGTACTTACGTGCGAGGGTATATCCGTTTGAAATGTAATCTGTAAAAATTATTATTGTTCCGGAAGATCGTTCGTTTTCTTATATGATGTATGTATCCCTGGTGAAGCAAGTGGCCTTGAATGGTCAATCGATTTTGGACAAAGCAAAGGTTTTCATTCATGTTGCTCGCGATGGCACTTGTAAAAACAGGCATTGTTGAAACGAAGCTGAAGAATCCTACTAACCAACGAGTAATTGGATCGTAAGATCAAACAGCATGTTTGTAATAAACGGCTTGTGACTTTTAGCGACTACAAAAATCAACTTGGCACACAACATTCATCGTGGCGTTTACGTTTTAGTTAATTAATCAAGTTCGAGTATATTAAACTACATATCATTTAGTGCTATTTTTACACGACTGCTAAAATTTAATAATATAAAAGTCTCACAAGGGTATGGTGCCAATAATTTTGCAGTCACTGTAAGTCTCACAAGTAACTATTTAGAATGAATTAGTTGATTTCTCGAGTTCTGTTGAGGAATGTGTCTGCTCAATACAATTTTCAATCACGATGTTACAGATTTTCATCGAAATTGATCTCCCCCAGTTTTTTATGGTACGGTTACAAGCATTTCTACATAATGGCCTTTAATAAACGTAGCTTTAATGGCCGTAATAACTATTTTTCTTTTTAACTTCAATAAGCGGTCTAACTTTCTTACCTTTTGCGCGTTTTGTATTAATTTTTAAAAGGAAGGAAATATTTTTCTAGACTCTTAATGAAACAATAGCAACACTGTGGCACTGTGTTTCTTCAGCAAGAAAAGGAAAACAGATGTCAAATAGAGCAGAGTCAAAACTCGAGAGAAACAAAACTTTCACTACTTACGAATGTATAGTATATTAACCTCTTGCGCTGGAATGACGTGCACGTCGAGAACTTTTTGTCCGAAAATTGCAATATTTCCTCAGTTTTCAAGTATATTTAAGTAAAACAAAATAGGAGAAAATAAAAATAATAAATTCGTTACTTCTCGAAAGCGACGAATTATTGTGCACGGTTTGGTCACTCGTTATGGTCCGCAATCAGTTGCCAGCGCAAGTGGTTAACACTAGAACTACCAAAGCGGTCAAAATGACCGGTTCATAATTGTTTAGAGTGATTTTTGCGAACTTACGAACGTTTTTTTTACAGATTTCTGTAAAATCATATATGAACAAAAGTTATATTATCTATAAATCTTTTCTTATTCCTTGCAGTCTAATTTCTTTGACTCAGTTTTATATACTTTAGTCGCCGGTAGTTCTAGCGTTAATGGTTTCATCAGTATTCGTTCTCTGTCTTCGTTAGCTCATTTAATCGGGCCACTTGAAATTGCTGAACGTCAACTCGGACCGCAATAGGCGGACAAAAAAAGAATTACATTTTTATAGAGAGCGGAACTTTCTGTCGCGGCACCATCGCGTTCGCACATAATTGACCTCGAATTAACATCGCCAATGGAGACTATTAAATCTGTCAGTGAAATTAAGACGTTTCCAGTCCGATTGCACGACTTCAATGGGAAATTGGAAGATGTCAGCCGCGTTACGCTTCTACGGTGTCGTGTACAAGTATTGAAAAGAAGATGAAAGTCAACACCGCGGAATGAAAGTTCCGGCCATCGAGGGCTCATCCCTTGAAAAAGAACGAAGTATCAACGAGAATTGAGTTTGGGATTATAGTTCAGCGACAATGAATGATCTTTTTTTCTTTTTTTCTTTTTGGTTCGAGAAGTTGATCCTCTGTAACGCTGATACCGACAACATTCCATGTCTTGGGTTTTCAGTCGCGAAGCGAAATTGTGATTTTTAACACGGCCTGTGCTACGTATTTATAGCTACTAGTTTTTAAATAAATTCCCTACCGAAAGGCATTTTTCTCATTCTCAGAATTAACATCTTGACGATCTATGTCGTATGTACAGAATCGTGGAAAGGAGGATATTCATTAGGCATTTAATCAGATGTTTATCGATCCTCTAGTTACTTTAATCAGTCTGTCACGCATCGGTCCTAGTTACACACGTGAGCACAGAGGATTTATTTCAAGAGATGTAGCCATTTATTATCAGCTAGTTATATCTGTTATTTATATCGACGATGTAATCAAAATTGAAAGAGGTATCTATTTTTTTGACGGTTTTATTTTCTTTTTTTTGTTTTCGTTAATCGACTAGTGAGAAGGAAGAAAGGCAAGGATCAATGAATTTATAAGAGTACCTTAGTCTCGTCGCCTTATGAATCGAACTGTGAATATATATACTATATATATATATATATATAAATGTATGTATGTATAATTAGTGTGTACGTTACATATGTAACATGTACAAGTAGCTTTAATACATATGGCCTTATTTGCGACGATGAATTGAAACTGTATACCACGTTCCGTTAGAAAACGCAGCGTTATGACTCATTTGTCTGTAATCGCTGGTGAACGCAACTTACCGCCATTTTGATGATATTTATTGCTTACAATTATTGTTGCCTTTCACGCAGCATCGTTGGAAATTTCGCGCGAGAATATCTCTGTATCATAAGTTAACGCATCAATGAAATTGTGCGTTGAATTGTATGCATATACATATACACATGATCGCGTGTCCTTTGGCTATCATATTCTAAACTCAAAATAAAGGAACGACATTGTAAAAAAATGTTTATGTATATTTAACATCTTGAAGATTTTGGTATACTAAATATATATATACAATTTTACAAGGAGCTTATTGAACTTTTAGAAAATATACATATATATGGTGAATTTAGAATTGTCACGTGTGTCGGTGTGAATTGAATTTTTCCGTACGATATCGTAGTTCATATTTACGTGTCCGGAGTTCGTGTTTTTGCGCGCGTTTGTTAATTGGAATGAAGAATATTTATATCCTACGTCCCATCGGTTTCAACTCCACAACGGTCGTTTAAAGAAAAGAAAAAAAAAAAAGGAAACTTGAGGACATTCACCAAAGAAGCATCACGGTAATCTCGCTTTCGACTTCTCTTCCCACAATTGTTTCTTCTTTCAGCACGCAGCGTCCCAGTTCTGCGGCGAAGTGAACCGCACGCACATTATTACGCGCCACAAACGGAGTCGGGACCTAGCCCTGAACCATGAGTCAATGAACGTCCAGGGAGAGGCTCGGAAGATTACAAAACTTTGCCGAGAACACTCGCTACACCTGAGATTAATCGCGCTAATCTGCTTGGATCATTCAGCTTTTCCTTGCAGATTGCGTCTATTCTTCAGTTTGTTTGATCAGAAATCCACGAGGTGGAGATTACGAACAAAAACAAGTCCTACTAATTTCCAGATTTTGGATCTTTTTCGAACATGGTGAAACGAGTGGATAAATTTGCGATCACTTGGGAAATTTTTATTATTGATACTTGTATCCTTCAAGCGTACACTATCGTACATAAGCATCTGGACACTTTTAAATTATTGCAATGCGAAATACAATGCAAATAAATCTTTTTTCACTTAATCTCGACATATGTAATTAATAGATGTTGATGAAAGGGATATTAGAATAGTCATGTCACTGATATCAAGTATATCGTCATTTGAGAACGATTAAAATACTAATCATATTGAAAAAAATATGGTTTTTCTAATCACACTAAAAAAATTTGTACAGATTTTTATGAGGCACAAGCCTCATTTTTATTAGAGAAGAATATGAAACTTGAAAATACAGTGAATTAACAGTAGAAGAATTGCAGTGAATTAATCAGTTCGTCAATCGTAATTGTCGAAATATCAATCTTTTAACTTCTTGCGCTGGAATGACGTGCCACGCACGTCGAGAATTTTTTGCTCCAAAATTGCGATATTTCCTCAATTTTAAGTATATTTCAGTATATTTAAGTATACCCAAGCAAAATAATAAATTTGTTACTTCTCAATAATTTCTATCCAGTGATATCATACCGACGAGTTCAAAAGAAAAAGAAAGCGACGAATTATTGTATACAGTTTGGTCACTCGTTATGGTCCGCAATCAAGTGGTTAACCTCTTGCGCTGGAATGACGTGCCACGCACGTCGTGAATATTTGGCCCAAAATTGCAATATTTTCTCAGTTTTTAAGTATATTTAAGTATAATCCAGGCGAAACAAATAATAAATTTATTGCTTTTTAGTAATTTCTATCCAGTGACGTACCGATGAATTCAAAAAGAAGACGAATTATCGTATACGGTTTGGTCACTCGTTATGGTCCGCAATCAGTTACCAGGGGTTAATCTCTTGCCACGCACGTCGTGAATATTTGGCCAAAAATTGCAATATTTTCTCAGTTTTTAAGTATACTTAAGTATAATCCAGGCGAAACAAATAATAAATTTATTGCTTTTTAGTAATTTCTATCCAGTGACGTACCGATGAATTCAAGAAGAAGACGAATTGTTGTATATGGTTTGGTCACTCGTTATGGTCCGCAATCAGTTGCCAGCGCGAGTGGTTAATGGAATTTCACCAATGGGTGTCCAACCGTGTATTTATGGACGGTAGTGTACACGAAAGAGAAGGTAATAACGGGAAAAAAAAAATCCACAATGGAATGAATCACACATGTATTGAACACGAACGTGTGCCTTCGAGAAGAAATCACGGCGATCAGTTGCGTTTACAACAAATGACGTCACCGTCACGCCATGTAAAGAATATTAAGTGTCTCTCTCGCCTCATGGACAGGGTTCGATGTTCAAAGTTGGTTGTTCAAGATGGTTTCCATTCTCTCGTCGGATGATCGAGCGCCGACCGAAATGTTCAGGAAGACCGATCGAAGACGAAAATTTGGCTAAAATTAAACGCATTGCCGCGCGATACTGGCTATCCGTGTGCAATTGCCGGTCGTACATTCCCTTTTTCTCATAGCAATTAAATCGTCGAATTAGATCGAACAGTTCTGAATGATGAACGAATATTAAGAACCCGAGAAAGATTGTATATTTAACAAGCAATCGAAGAATTCAAACAAACGTCTTCGTTTGTTTGGGAAGCCGCGTTCGATAGGGCTATACACCTAGCATGTTTACTCTTTTACTATTATAAGACGGTATCCATAAGATTGATCAACATAAGATCTGTTCATAATTACATTTCGATGATCGATCAGTCGCCCGTGATTTTTTAACTGCGGAAAGGGATATTCTATCGGATTAACAGTGGATTTAGGAAGTATGCTTTCTATTATGAGAGAGGCTGGTTGAAGTTTCGTTTGGTTTCGTCGAGGGTCTCGCTCAGTTGAGCCTGATTACAGCTAACTTTCAGGCTGGAACGCTTCACGTGTAAATCGTTTCCTGTTTAGAGTCCACTCTCTTCAATCTATATACAAAGAAAAAAACTCGCATTAGATCGTCATTAACACGATGGCAATTACGCCGACGATAATGGATTTGGCTAACCGATCTTCGTGAAACAAAACGGAACCGAGTAAAAGTAATAAAGTTGATTATGTTATTTCGACGTCGTTCTACGTATCAGTAAATCTCTGTACATTAAGAAGATTAATATATTTTCTATAGTAATAATAGTTCTTTAATGAATGTTAGCGGAAAAACGTACGAAAGGAATTCTTTCGCACGAGTTTCTGATTTTGAGAAAATTCATTCTGAAAGTTCGTGGAATGCGCCTACGATAATTTGCAGCGGAAAATGCTATTTTTGCGAATGGGAACAAATGATGGACTCCATTCGGGTCATGGATCTTTTCAAAACTTCATCAGAGATTCGTACGGAGGAATTTCACGAAGAATTGATCGTTTCTTATGGAACATCTTATATACATATATTATGTAGCGTAGAGATACAGATTCAAGTAAGAGATGTACTGCTACTCGTGTACAACTCAACAATGATTTATTACTTTGTGTATTAGAACAGTGTAATATTGCTATTGTATAGTGTTTATGTAAATTATGTCTTATTAATAAACAGATAAATGTTAGCAGCTCTTGGATTCTTTTTCCACTTTAGAGAGATTTTAGATATGTAAAGATTCAGTAGAAATATATATTTTGTATTCTTCTTGTTGTACAAATTGCTATATAAAGAGGTAAAATTAACTCCTAAAAATTCTCCATAAATTATAAAGAAGAAGCAAAATAATTTCGAGATAAAAGTAACTTCTTTTAGAAATATTTATAAAATTAGAAAAAGTAAAAAGAATATGAGCATATAACCCGTAATATATAATAAATAAGTATAATACATATAATGTAGGTATATAACATATAAATAACTTATAGTATACATAGTATCAAAAAGTTATAGTATAAATAAAAATGTTAAAAATTTTTAAAAAATTCATTTCTTTTACGTGAAATCTTAATTATTGATTTAATGATTATGAAACAGCATAATCCTTTTTGTTATATACTGCTGAAATGTGTTCTTTGACAATTGAGAAACTTTTGGATTTTATTGTATCATACATAACCCGATGAACGATGTTTTTCTAATATTTATTAAAAACCGATATCCAATATATAGTAAAACAGTAAAATAGTTAATAATATATCCTTTTGCTTTACTATAGTAGGTAAATAGATCAACTTTTTCTTTTTAATATAAATAATAAATTTTCCTCATATTTTCTCACCAAGCAGGTGATATAATAGTTTTTCAATAGTAAGCAATTCAAATAGATGTAGTTAGATAACTTTGGAAACAGTTATATAACATAAATATCAATTATTCATGGTAATGAAATTCCAATAAAATGTTTAAAGCGTAGTTTATTATATTATGCACATCATGACAGAATGGATCAACAAAACTTTTTTACTTTGAACAATTTTACTGTAAAAAAACAAAATCTATTGGATTCTTGAAATTATTTAGTTTTTCATCAATATGTGTATTTGTTATTTTTTTGCATTATAGTACAGTAGTACAGTAGAATTCTCTATTGTTATTCTTCGAATATTTTGTTATTCGAATAAATTTTATATGTATGTCATCATTATTACAATTATGTTTCTCCCAGCTAATGTCACATTAAGATAACCAATCAACCAAGGCATAATTGAATTTTAAACGACCTGATCAAACGATCAATGATACTGTTGAAGAAGTGATACAACTTCACAAACAATTAAATTTAAAGGATTGCTGTTATATTGCGGCTTATGTCTGGATGTAAAATGTGTAACATCACAAAGAGCATGGAGAAAGTATAATAATATTGAAGGAAAAAGTCACAGATAATAATATACAAGAAATTTGTTCTGCATTACATGCAATATCAGAATGCTGTGATTTTGTAGCCATTTTATTACATCGGCGTTATCATACTATTATGATAACGCCGATGTAATAAAATGGCTACAAAATGATGAAATTTTTTTTCAATTGACCACGGTGTCAGTGTTGTGCATACTCTGAATAATGAAATACAATATGAATATAATGACAATGAACGTATCACAACATTTTGAAGCATTTGAAGCCCCGGAAAAAGAGCTGAAATAGTACAAGGTACAGAAAGATTAATTAAGATATTAAAAGATTAATTTTACCGAATTATAGTTGCTAAAAAAAAGTATGTGATTTAGCAGTTAAAAAAATTCTTAACTTTTAACTAAATAATACACATTTAATTTCATGATATATTAATAATTGTTATTATTAATATTTTTGTTCTTTTTTGAGATATGAAAATTAGTATCAAAAAGCAAATTCTATAGGTTCTATCGTACTTTGGTAACAAATATTGATTATGAGTAAAACACTGTAATTTAAATTATTCAATATATTATTGTATTTTACTCCATAAATTAACATCGTGATTAAATAATACCACAAGATTGAAAAATTTTCCTACAAAATTTTTCCATACGCGGAATTCATCAAATAGTTGTAATTTCTTTTGATTTCGTAAATATTCGAACGTAAGAATTAGATCGTATGCTGTTTTGTAATGTGAACAGTGATCAGTTCGCAAGTATAATAATAAAACGAGACATTTTTAACCTTGTTGACTATTCAGTTTTTTTTTTAAATTATATATTCATTTTATATTTATCGTTGTAATGGAAGGCAAAAGAATATCATAAATTATTCCTGTTTCATTATGTATTTTATTACTATTTTTAAATAAATATTAAAAATATATTCGAAAAATAATGCAGCTTGCATATGTATGATATAATAATATCTAGAAATTCTTTGAACAAGGAACACAGTTCAGCAAAATAAACAAATTGTACTTTTACTGTTATATAATCATCTGAACTATTATTAGATTTCATGTAAGAAAATGAATTTTAGAAAAAATTATAAATATTTTTATTTATAATCTCTTTTTATTTTATAAACAATACATGAATTTAATTAAAATTTTTGCTTCCAAACTTTTTTTTCCTATTTGTTACAGTTTGCAAATTGCAAAATAAAATAAAAAAATAGTCGAATATTTTCGTAAGCATATTCTTGACATTAAGTTTAAGACCAATGTCTTAATACTTTTTTATTTGGAATTTAATACTATTTCGATTTATGATGAAAAAAATATATAATCCAATTAAAAACAATAAAAATGATCTTAAAAATTTCGAAACTCACAAAAAATTGATATGCCATAGTTTGCCTTTTTTAAAACCATTTTTTGTATTAAACAATTTTTAATTAGACGCATAATTTAAACGTTATTTCAAGTGTGCAAGTTATGTGAATCACTTTGTACGTAACAAACCAATTCTAAACTAAATATATTCAAACACTATTTTCTTGAAAACGAGGCTTTAAGCTGAAAAATTTTATTCTACATTTTTCATTTACTTTGCTTTACTACAGACAAAATATCTGTCTAATCCAAAGTTAATAAAATTTAAGTATACTTGATAAATTTTCAAAGTTGATTTTTTAAAAAACAAAGCTTTAACTGAAAAAAATCATTTTCTTTTATATCACTATATTGGAAGCATTATATATATGTTCTACAAATCTCCACAGTTTCATAATCTTCTGAATTTTCAACTTGAAGATAAATAATTAAATAATTACGTAATTAAACTATAAATATTTATGTAAATTTCTATTTTTATGGAAATAATTAAAGAGGTAAGACTCATATAAAGATTATTTTATTCTTTATGTTATGATGATTACTTCATTTTAGATATTTATTTTTTATATTTTTGCCTATTGCCATTCTCATATTTTTAAATTTCCAATAAATGAATAAAAATCCTCAATATAAATATAATTTCTCTATCATACCATCTTTTATTACGTACATTTTTTATTAACTTTATTTGTCTTTATTTTTAGCTGTCGATTATAATAAAGCTTCATTCGTGTCACTGTTTCAGATAATCTAAAACAAACTATTACATAAATTCTAAAAAAAGATGTCCGATGTTAGGAATAAAATTTTATGTGAAATGATGATGTAAATGAAACATTAAACATACAGATAGTACTACACTGTACACACTTTTATGTTATTTTTAATGTTATTTATTTTTTAATTTAATAAACTATGTTTTATATACTATATTCATTAAATATTAGTACATATACATGCAATAAAAATATGAAACATTTTTAAACTTGTTTTTTCCAACAAGCACTAAGTGGTTTTTAAATAATCCAAGAGATGACACTGAGTATCCTGTTTCATCTGGCTCAATAACCAGTCGATAATAGTAGGTTCGAGCACCGATCAGGTCTTTAAACGTTGACGAAAACATGAAACAATGATGAAAAATAAATAGTGATATATAATACCAAACAGATTTTTTTTCCTTTATCCAAATTTTCCTCAATTGCAAATCCACTATCAAAATTTTTAACATATTATGATATATCACTTTAGCAACATGTTACTCCAAATTTAAAAAAAAAATGATATAAAATTTTTATATATGCGTAAATATAGGAATAAAATGTGTTTCTTGGAAAAGTAACAAGAATATATAAAATCATTGATTCTCATTGAGGTTACAAGATAAGAGCCTGATCAAACTTTAATTTGATTGATACCATCGTCGATAGATAATGAAACAGAAAAATAACGTTAAATCTGAATAAATCACGCGATGAAGGAATTATCAGTCAGTGGTCTTGCTTTTGCGAGCCATCGGGAATGTGATTCCAAAGGGATGTATGTATATCGTGCGCAGCTGTTACTTTAGGGTAAGAGGAGTCAGGAAAGCGGGGATCTCAGGAACGTATACAGACTCTTGCAATCCCTTTTACAAAAATTACGAAGAACACGAAATCATGTTCTACAAATCCTGCGTGATTTCTACGTATTCAATATATATTCAATATTAAGTTAAATTTAACAAGTATAAAGAATTTAACAATGATATAACAGAGAAAGGTTGAGATATTTTTTAAATTTTATTTCTCGTATCGCTACCAATTCTTTTCGTATTTCTTTTTTGTAAATAAAATCGTGCATTTTTTTATAAATTATAAGTCTGTCGTTAAAAATAATATTTTATACAGATGCCACTTTAAGATGTTCAAATATGTCGTTATTGATAATGAAATAATTTCTGTTTAATAATACCAATAACAATAACAATAATAAGCGTTCAATGTTCATTTACTTATATTTCGTCTATATTTACTTCATTTCGCATCGAACGAAAACAATCATTTAAAGTTACGAGTGTTTCAAAATCGCGAAATTTGAAGAGATAAATCCTGATAGCCAATCACGAATTGCTACGTAACCTACGTAAACTTTATTAAAAAAAATTTGTTGTTTTGATATCCGATCTTATCTGATTTCGATTCTCGAAATTACCGATTCCACCAATCACGTATCACGTACGCAGGCGAACCAATATTGTAAAGTCTCGCTCGACTTTCTCCGTACGTTTCCAATTTAACCTTTAATAAATATCGATAACACATTCGACCATTGTCAGCATGGATTTTTTATCAAACGTTGAAAACTTAAGGAAAAATTGAGAAACCCGCAGCACCCTGAAACACTCGTCCCTGACAACGTTCCACAATTGATGGTGGGGATAAAGAGGGGCTGGCTTGTACCGGCGGCGCCTGCAGTGACCGGCTGGTGTCTGTGAGCACCCGGGTGTCAAAAACGTGAATACGGAAACTCGTAAGATTTCAAGTGTTATTTCCCTTGAAGAGAGACGTCGCGATCGTTCAACGATTGGCGATCCGTTTGGTATTTGATACCACGAAAGAGTTATCGTCATATTTATTTCGATTTCAGTCGGTGGCACGCGACGTGTATCTTGAGATCCTTGCTCGACTCTTCTCTCTCGAGCTGTCTGTCTCTAGTAAGCTCAAGGGACAGGTCAGTGTTGTGGTGTGACAGCGATCGACTGGCTACGATACTGCTGCACGGGCAACCCTTGCGCTCTTTTTCTCCAAGGCTCACGCGGTTTTCCATGTCAACGACACGCGCGCTCCTGCCAAGGCCAGCGTGCTACGCCCCGCACAGAGTAGCCTCTGTTGTCTTCGTCGTCGTCTTCGTCGTCGTCATCGTTGCTATTACTACTGCTGCTGCTGCTGCTGCTGCTACCGCCGCCGCCGCCGCCGCTGCTGTCGCCGCCGCCGTCGTCAATCGACAGCTCCACGTAATCGCGTCCACCGTTGACTGTCTGCCGCTGTCTGCTGCGCTGCGTCGGTGGTCAGACCGACTGCCTTCATCGTTGTGGTCATCATCCCGGTGGTGGTTAGTTTGGGAAAAGGTCGGCGAACTAGCGAGTATCTGTACGCTTATTACCAGGGTGAAGAGAAGGAGACACTGCAGCGTCGCTCACGCAGGCCTGAGATGAGCGACCATGGCTGCATACACTTGAATAATTTCAAAGCAGCCAAGGGTATCCAGCCGTACAAAGTGATACACTCCTATTTTGTGACCAGCACGTCCACCGAGGCACGCGTAAGAAAGGTGTGACTATCTTTTTCTTGCGTGATCCGTGGTCAAGGTTTTCTCTCTTCTTTTCTCTTCCCTTTTCCCTCTCTGCCCCTCTGTCTCTCATTTTCCTACATTGTGATGTTTCCCAACAATTTCCCATTTTCCATCGCGTCGACGTTAAACTGTAGTTTGTTTGTTTCATACATGGTAAAAGAACGATGGAAATGTGAGAAATCGTTGAGAACTCTTGAAACGCGAAAAGTGAGTGCATTCTCTTTCTTTGTCGCTTACGATACTTGGTCGCAATCTGAAATCATGGTCTATGCAAATTGTAGACAGAGTGACAACTCAATTTGCAAATTCGCGCATATCGTTTGGTAAACTTCGAAAGTAGTATCTCCACGCATTTCCAGTACAAAGATGTCTGTTGGACAATTCTGATGTTTTATTACAATTTTTAATTGCCTTCTACTTCGAGTATATTAGTATGGACGATCAGTTTTCTGTCTGTTAACCGACGCATCAAACGCTTACTACTAATCTGTTTCACATTTCTTTTTATTTTTTCTTTATCTCCCTTTTTATCATTTTTTGTAACATATTTTTGTTACTCCGAAGCGAAATAATCAAATTCTTAAATTTTTAAGTTACTTTGAAGTAATTTTTGAAAAAACACTAAAAAGATTAAAAAATTATTCGTATAAAGGTGAACGAAGAAGAAACCGTAAAATTTTGTATTGTATTACTCTATGGATGATTTGTTTAAAACGGATTTAAAAATGGCCGCTGTATAGAATTACTCTGTCGGTATAAAGTTCCGGTAGATCGTTACTCGGGTAAAGTAACGGTATCGTAGATTTACGATTCTACCGGTACTTTTGGAACAATGAATATTTGCATCGGCGTGTAGCCCGATAATGTAATTGTATATGTTTTATTAAATAAATCTTGGCGTCGTAGTTTTTGTAGGAAAGAAATTTGTATGATAATATTTTTTTCCTGGAACAATATCTTTATCTAATCTGTATGAATGTTCTTTAGTAATATATAATTTTTCATCTTTTCTTTATGATGCAATAAGTAAATGATTTCTGTATTTTTAGGCCGTTAGTTGTTTATGTCACACATGTAAGACTTATAAAGACCGCCTACATTCTTGTCTTCATTGTATATTCTTTGGCTGCTATGTAAAAGGTCATATACAAGAACATGCAAAGACAAAAAAACATTTTTTAGGTAATACATAAATTGTATAAAGTACATAAAATAGAATAATTGTTTAAAAAACACTTTTATTATGTATATATGTTTTTTTTTTTTTTGTTGCAGCTGTTGATCTTTGTTATGGAAATATTTTGTGCTTCCAATGTGGAGATTATGTATATGATAGGGAGCTATTAGCAGTTGCTAAAACACAGTGGAGCGAATCTGCAAAATCATTGAGCTTTGGAGAGTTTTATCGATCATGGGAACCAACGCAGATAGAAGCAGAATTATTGAGAAAACATCCACGCAGAAGGCGTGTGGTCGAGAATTCTACGATAGGTAAACTATACAAATACACTACTTGAGTATGAAATATAATTTGCAATTGCAAATGGAAGTTCAATCTATATTAATTAGTACTTCACGTTTTTAGGTTTAAGAGGACTTATAAATCTTGGAAGTACATGTTTTATGAACTGCATAGTGCAGGCACTCATACACACTCCACTGTTAAGAGATTATTTTCTTGCTGACCGTCATCACTGCCCACAGCCGACACGCTGCCTGGTCTGTGAAGTATCCCATCTTTTTCAGGAATTTTACTCGGGTAGCAAAGCACCGCTGACGCTTCATAAGCTTCTCCATTTGATCTGGACACATGCTAGACATTTAGCAGGTTACGAACAGCAGGATGCCCATGAGTTCTTTATAGCTACACTAGATGTTTTACATAAGCATTGTGAAGCAGCACCCATCTTAGTAAAAGATAATCCACATCACTGTAACTGTATCATTGATCAAATCTTTACCGGTGGACTTCAAAGTGACGTGGTTTGTCAGGCATGCAAGTATGATCGAAATGTACAATATGATGTAATATGTCTTGTATCATTGAAGAATCCGTGTTGATGTAATAATTTTTTAGCGGAGTGTCTACTACAATAGATCCGTTCTGGGATATATCTTTGGATTTGGGTCCAGGGGCTAGTGCATCAGGTTCCGATAGTTCTGGTCCTCCTACCTCGTTATTAGATTGTTTGGAAAGATTCACGCGTGCCGAACATTTGGGATCTAGCGCAAAAATAAAGTGCAGCAATTGTCAGACGTATCAAGAGAGTACCAAGCAATTAACTATGAGACAACTCCCTATCGTGGCCAGCTTTCACTTAAAAAGATTCGAGCACTCTAGTATACAGCATAAAAAAATTTGTACGTTTATCTCGTTCCCAGAACAATTAGACATGACTCCATTTATGTCGCATAGACGGAACGGCAATAATAACAGTGCAATGATAGATGGACTGCCAAAGAATGGAGAAGACATGGCGTTTAGCGACAATAGATATTCTCTATTCGCGGTAATAAATCATGAAGGATCTTTGGAGACTGGACACTACACTGCCTTCATACGGCAGCAGAGAGATCAATGGTTTAAATGTGACGATCATTTGATTACAAGAGCGAGGTTAAAAGACGTCTTGACTAGCGAAGGGTGAGTTCATGGCATTGGTCACAGTGCCATTAGTACCATTACCAAGGATCCAGTGAAAAAAGCTTTCCTTTTCAGGTATCTCCTTTTTTATCATAAACAAATTTTGGAGTATGGTCGAAACACGAAGGTGTAAAATTTTAGATTATGTAACTAATTTATTTATCATGATGAATTACGAGAGATAGATTTAAGTTTCTTTTAGCATTTTAAGAAAAAGAAACTTGTTCCTTCTGGAAACTATTTCGAGTCTTTAATCCAGCTCGTATGAATTTGCCTGTCAAATTATGCGACGGGAGACGAGTAATAAATCGAAGGCCTCAAAAATGAAATTTCAAACTTTTATTCGAAGTGATTGATAGAAAGTGATTATGGACGGAGATATTTTCAATGAAATTAAAAAAAAAGAGGAAGAAAATTTTGACAAATGGCTATACTATTATGCTTTGATCATGCGATTAGAAAGAAAGAATAAACTAGAGTCAGATCAAGATTGAACGGACGTTTATTAGCATAAATATGTTTGTCATGATATTAATCTTTAATTAACTTTCAGAAATGTATGTAAAAGAATTATGTTCGTTCTATTATTTACTATTTTTTCTTTCTATCGTTGTGTTAATTATATTTGACGAAATCTAGGCTGGTGCATACGGTTTCTCTATTCGTAAACGATTTCTGTATTCGTGTCCTAAAGTAACATAAGTGTAATTTTAAGATTAGCTCAATTTTTTTAAATGACCGATCGCATTTTTGTATATCGCTGACTGTTATTATATTCCTGCCCTGACACTTGTATACATGAAATCACCAAGGATGGATCACACGATTCGAAAGTATTGTAATTAATAAGTTTGATTTTTAAGTATGATCAAATTAAGAAAGCATTTTATTTACACGATCCATCGTGTAAGTCATCCTTTGGTAATTCAATTTTGTACAAACGAAATAATACATATAGCAGAAAAAAAGAGGGATATGATATTATTCATATACAAGATGAATTATTTCGCTCGACTGTGTATAATAAAAGAAGAATCACTGTTTGACAAATTTCTTTCTGGTGTTGCCCGGTTTTTCCTCAGAAAAAGAAAAAAACTAAAAAAAAAGAACTATAGAATGATTCAAAACTTAAAAAAAATTTCGAACGAAAGAAAGATATTAAAAAGATTCGTGCGTAGTGCTTTCAATGATATGTTAATTTTCTGTACGGCAGCCCCTGCAAAAAGTGCCAAGTGTTCATTGCACTTGTAGTTTGTAATTCTGTGTGCTTATAGTTGTAGCAATTCCCTACTTTGTGATGGATTTCTATTATTGTGTTCATTGGTGAAAAAGTGTTTCGTAATATTTCCACAAACACACGTAACTAGAGTAATCATTAATGACAAAAATAATATCTAAGAGACAAGATCGTAAACAGATACTTGTATCGTGTCGACGTGAAGAACGATTCGCTTATATGTATGTATGTAATAAAAATATACGATTTTTTGTTGAATTGTTAAGACCATTGAAAAGGTTTCGATGTATAATTAAATACAGGAAGCAGTAAAATGCTTTTACTTTATTTAATAAACTGCGAGGGAAGTGTAAAATTTACATCGTTGTATGTAAAGTTACGTCATTGTGTGCGTCGTAATAACTGCACTCGGGTGCCCATTCTCATGAGCACGTATCATGACCAATAGTACTATACATTTGGAAGTTCGTATTACGCGTGCAGTTGTAACATTTTGTATAAGGCTGAAGTAAATGTATACAGAAATAAAGTTATATTTCGTCGAGAATCCATTTCGAAAAAAATCAATCCTCTCTTTCCCTGAGATTTATGTCCGTTGCCGCGTATTTGATTAAAAGTTAAACTTTGCTATCGCTTGTATCAAACACTGAACATAAAGATAAGTTTATCATCACGTATGATGCAATCCCATCACGATTGTATACAACTTCAAATATAATAAAATTTATATTTTCTGTTATGAAATTTTCATTGAATTACTGAATAGATTTCCGGGTGAACTTTCAGTCTAGATATGTATGTATATCGTAAAGATAATCAAAGTTCAAAATTTGAATCCTGAACCGCGCATTTCAGACCAAACAAATACGTAATATATACGTATGTATAAAGAGAACAAAAATATCGGTAAGACAATAATGAATAAAAAATTATAAATATTAAAATATCCTTGGCCTAAAATATCAATTAAAATTGAATACTGTATTTTCTTCAATTAGCGTGGTAGTAACGTAGGAAAGATGGACGCCCTGACGTTTGGCTCTCACAGGTAAACGGCCGATCGGTTCACATAAATTTTCGAAAAACTTTCAATTAAGTAAGTGTTGCCTCACGGAATTCTATTTTGTTTTTTGTAGGCTAGTTCATTTAGATCTCAAGGGTGCCCCGCCGCGAGTCTGTTATTTCGAAAAGGTCTGTTACCTGAATAAATAAATCGAGCAAATAATCGAATAATTATTGTTTACACTTGTCTCTTATCTCCGCTCTGATAACAGTGTCATTGAATGAAAGTTAACAATGACACTCAGCTTTTTTTTTTTCTATAGCTTTTCGAATATCACCGACACTCGATTTTTTTTCGTACAATCAATACTTTTTCGTTTGTGATAAACATCTGGATTCAAAATGAACTTGCATGCGCAACACGGCACAATTTTCATATATGTATACTGTCATATGTATATGTATATGTGTACGTAGTTATCACTGTGCACAATAATCACATTAATGTGATGCTTGCGTATCTTGATTTTTGTCAGAGTCAGTTAATGATGATCTGATTGTTAAAAATTGATAATTAATATTGCAGTTGTTCCCATTATTAAGAACATGGGGTGCAACTGGGCTCTTACTAGAGTGGGAAGACACATTCCCATACAATCGGGAGCTTTCTCACATAGGAAGCAATGGATTAAGCAGTCTAATCAGTGGATATACGGTACAAGAGGCTAGACACATTCTACAAATCGCAGGGGATTGTGGTTTAGCAGTTGTCCCATTAGTACAAACATTTGGTCACATGGAGGTATTTAAAATTAAAATGATATTGATTAAAACTATAGATATTTGGAGATTAATAACAAAGATGATTGCAGTTTGTTTTGAAACACGATGAATGGAGATCCTTGAGAGAAGTGGAGCACTTCCCAAGCTCAATTTGTCCGTCTAATCCAAGAACATTGTCTTTGGTAAAGAACTTGATTCGACAAATAGTTAATTTTCATCCAGATATACAATATTTGCACATTGGTGCAGACGAAGTTTGGCATTTAGGTCTTTGCTCAGTTTGTATAAAACGTGCTGCCTCTAGTAAATATGGAAAACCGTCTCTGTACCTGGAACACGTTTTGGCTATTGCACAATATGTACAAGAAACATATCCATACTTAAAGATTATCATATGGGATGATATGTTAAGATCGATAGATTTACAAGTTTTGAACGGTATCTTGATGATTTATTCATTTTGTTTCATGTCACATATTATTTCATAAAAGTACTCCCTGTAAATTTCAGATCATTACATTGGGAAGTATGTGGAACCTATGATTTGGCACTATAATCCTAGAGATAATTTTTCTCTACCTCATGGTAAGGTTTCTACCATTTAATTTTACGAATATTGGTATTTTATTATTGTACATAGTATTGTTTATTAGAACTTTGGGACAAGTATACTGCAATTTTTCCCCATATTTGGGCGGCTACTGCATTTAAAGGTGCTACTGGATCTTCTCAGCATGTACCAATTATAAGGCATCATATAAGCAATCATGAAAAGTGGTTAGAGGAATTAAGTATACATGTGAATAAAGTTCATGAATTTCGAGGAGCAGTATTCACTGGGTGGTCAAGGTAATTTTTTTTTCAAACTCATAATTCAAACAAATTCTATCGATTTTCCATTCTAGGTATGATCACTATGCAACATTCTGCGAATTATTACCTACTGCAATACCATCGTTGGCATTATGCTTAAAAGTCTGGCTTCATGGTTATTCTGAACAAATTCATAATCAAGTGGCTAAAAATTTAGGGTATATAGATCATCCTTTGCACATAACGCCACAGCCTAGACCTGCTCCAATTCCCAGCAACCTACTTTTCCCTGGATGGCAAGTTGCAGTGGGAGTAGAATGGTTTTTAAATTTCCGAACTAAATTTCATAATATTGTTTCTAGTGAACAGTAAGTATAAGTTGAACGTAAGTAAGAAACACAATTACGATATTTCGTTTTTCGTCTTTCATGTTTCGTATATTAACTTCAACAGAATATCCACGTGGATGAATCCATGGCAAATCGCAAATAATTATACAAATCCTATGCAGTTAGAAAATTTAGTACCCGCTTTTACGGAGTAAGTTGATTTATTTTCACAGCAATTGAGATAAAAATAGTACAACATTAAAAATATCTGTTATTTTTTTTTACAGACTTCTATTAGAATTATCTTCCTTAGAGGGATATTTAAGATTTCAAATGGAAAGTATTTTCTTTCCATCAATGATCGATGAATGGATAGGTACAAATATTCAGCCCATGAAAGGGAAACTTGTGGAATTAAAACAAACTACAGAGAATCAAATCAAAATAAACAGTCGAGTTTAATATTTTAAATAAGTATTTGCAGAATTTCTGCTTTAGATCTCAATGACCAACTTTAATACGAAACGATAGGCTGATGAAAAGTACGAAAATATTTAGTAAATTATAAAATTTTATCTCGTAAATAGGTATAGGAAAGTAAAAGTAGATATTTAAAAGTGATACTTCGTGCGATATGCACAGGATATAATTTTATAAGAGAAGGAACGATTATTTTAATACTTAGGAACGAATAAACTTGTGACAATGATTTTGTCACTGAGCTTTGTCATTTTGTGAGCTGTTCTGTGATACTTGGCTATGAAAGGATTATTGTAATGTAATTAAGCTCAATAACCATATTTCTTGGTCATTGTGCTTATCACATGTGCTTCTAACTATCTACGTTTCTTATTATATTCATAGTATGTGCAAATATTTTTTGTACTCGATTTAAAGATATCTCTTTGAAAATTTTTCAAAACATATATTTATCAACTGCAACTAAAGAGATTTTATGTAATACCTCTGATACATTTCATGAAATCTTTTTTATCACTAAATTTTTAACTAGTCTGATAGTTGTTTGGGTGATACTCATCAGTTATCTATTAAATACAGTAACAAATTGAACATAGATGAACTATAAATAAAACTAATAGTAATTAATAATGAAATTAAATAAGTGTTTATGTATATGCACGTAATAATTATGCAACATGTAATTTTGTTTTGTACGATCTAAATTACTTTTAAAATCTTAATTACGAAGAAGAGAAAGATATTTTATACGTTTATTATTACGTTTATTTTTCACCTTTTTCTACGATCCGTGGCCATTACGCCATCTGTATCTATAACCGAGTGAGAAAACAAAAACGGCGAGCAATTAAAAGGCAAAGATTTCTCAAATAATGCCTTCTCTTAGTTTATATCGTATATCTTTGGTTAAATAAGTGAAATAGTTTTAAATGTAAAAAAAAACATGCCAAAAATTAGAGAGTATAATGATGAAGCTATGAAATTGGACGAATGTTTTAAAGAAACCTTATCGTGTGTCAGACCTTTTGTTTTAGCATTAACATCTCCTGAAAGTGCACAATTGTGCAAAATTTGGCTTAATAAATTAAATGCCGTTTCTTCGCAACGTCGTCTAAGAAATGAATATCTCGCGGAATTATTTAGGCAATTAAAGACAGGACATATTGGAGGAGTTTTTAGTAGGCCTCCACCTAATGGATTTCTTCTACCATTACCTAAATCGTATCATATGGTACCTATACTAGAAATTATGAAATTTATTATAATTGAAACATAATTAACGTCTAATACAGGTCTGTATTAGCTCATCTGTAAGTAACTTATCAGACTACACTATGAAATCTCATCATAGTTGTGTAAAACCAAATGCAAAGTGTACTCAGCATCAACGACGTAAAACATTATTAAAACACCGTACGATGGACATTACGAGTATGAATAAATGTTTCCATGCTATGAATCTCTTCCCCACTATTAGTTATCATGATCAAAGTATAGTAAAATAAAAAAAAGTCGATTAAATGCTTATGAGCGGCGTATTGATACACTGAGTACCATTATTGCAGAATTACAGGCTCAAAATGAATATCTAAGGAATCAGTTGTCAGAATACCGAGAAAATTGTAACAGAAATCCGAATGATTACTTATCTTCAAGTATTAGTCAATTAACTACCGATGTCACTACTTTAAAAGCTAAGTTAGTATGCCATTAAATGTAATTTCGACGAAGCAACAGATTTTAAATATTTGTAAATTGTTAAAGGCTAAAAGAAATGGAACAGTTGAAAAATTCTATGGATGAAAGTTACAAAGAGACTGTACAAGAATATCATTTCACAGTAGTAGAACAATTCACTGAATTAAAACAACAGTTGGACGAGTCTCGATTGAAAAGCGAGGCTCTGGACCATAGTATAGTTCTAATGGCTAAAAAGTTGGAACAAATCAGCTATGGTAAGGTAAGAAATAGAATCTTTATTTGTAAAATGAGAATTATATGGCATATTTTGAAGGATGAGCAAAGTAAAATAATGGAACAACAATGGATAGATAAAATAAAGACGATATGTGAACGATTTGATTCGTTTACAAAAGAGAAGAATAAAGAATTACAACTAAAGCAGGATTTACTTGAAAAGAAGGACACAGAATTATCAAAAAAGGATGTAAGAAGAAGGGAAGAAATTGAATTACTAATTAATAAAATACACAATTTAGAAACGAAATTGGAAATGAAAATTAGAGATGTATTTCTTTGTAATATTTAAATATGTTTAAATTTAAATACACTACTGAATAGTACTGTATTTCTCTCAGGAAGATAAATTACAAAAAATAATAAACGAGCAATATACCGTAATGAGGGAAGAGTTAAATAAAATGAGAATTGAAATGGATAATGAAACTCAGAAACAAAATCAAAATTTAACGTCTCAAGTTTCTGTTTTGAAAAAGGCTATTGTAAAATTAGCAAAATCGAAAGAGAAACTCGAATACAATTATGAAAAGAAGTTGTCGCACATAATCAAGGTAAATCAATCGAAATATCATACCGTTAGTAATTAGTTCTATTTTATTTGTTATATCATAGAATAAAGATACGGAAATCAAATTCTTGCATTTACAACTGCAAAAACAAAAGAACGAATTGTACACATCTCTTAGTACAGAAAAGCAAAATGAAATGGATAATATAGCCTCTGCGTTAGAGAAGCGATACAAAGCGCTTTTGGCAGAAACAGAAGCAATGTCAGAAACTAAAACTCAGGAGTATCTCATGGTATCGCACGCCGTTTAATTTTATTTAAAAAGTAAAGTCTATAAATACATGTACGCAATAATATATTAATAGAAGTAAATATTTTAGAGAATAGCTATTCTTGAAGATCAGATACTTAATATGAAGAAATTTGAGTCGAGCTTATAAAATAGTAAATCTCGTGGTAGTTTATAGGTACAATTATATTATAATTATATTACTGTATATTATATATATGTTTATTCTTAATAAAGGGTACAAAACAATGTAAGTGTACGTTTTTAAATGCTTTCAATACTTCAATATTTATTATTTCTGTTAGTCAAGAGATGGCGCTAAAGCTTCATATTGCTATGGTAACTATTTGTAAACGAAGTTCCGAGTTGTCAAATGTGACAGTAAGCTTCATTCAGTCAAATTTTTTAACAGATATTATAATTTCTAACTATTATTTAATATTTATACATACTAAATTTCTCATACACGTACATATATATGATTAAAATATTTTCCATGAAAATAAATTTTAAAAAGAATTAATGAACATGTAGTTATAAATAGCTATTTAAACAGACGTTTTTATTTATAAGTTTAAAAGAGCTAATTTAGATACTGCTTGCAACATCGATACTAATAAAATAATAATAATATAACAATGTCACTCTATTTTGATACGCGTGTACAAAATCCAGAAACAGCTTCAATAAGCACTCATGCAATTTGGCATATCAATTATCCATTATTGGCTGTCGCAGCATATTCTCAGGATAAAGGTGGCTTCGTGACAATTTATGACGATCAAGGAGAGCCTACTCAAGATGTAGAGTCACCTAAACATTCAGTTGCTCAGGTGACTGCTCTTGGATGGCATCCAGAGAAGCGATGGCTTACAGCAGGATGGGAAAATGGGAAATTATGGGTCAGCAATCGTTTAAATTTAATAATAGCCCAGAATGATGAAAATTGGGATATATTATTATAGATTATCACATATAGGTATGGCCAGGTGATACTGGTAGTACAGAATTTAACTTGGTAGTCACACCACATCGTGATCCTATTACAATTCTGCAATGGAGTCAACATGGAGGAAGATTAATATCTGCGGATTCAGCTGGATCTATAGTTGGTTGGAAGATTGATTCAAGAGGGCAATTATTAATGATGTTTCATCATGAGCTAAAAGATTCTTTTGCACAAATAGTATTCAAAACTGTTCCGCCAAAATCAATGATGGACATAAGGTGAACACAAAAATCATGTCTTACATTTCTATTTATTACAAAATAGAACTTTCTTTTTCTCTTTCATTCGTACATTGATTTAAATCTCTTTCAGTGGCCTAGCAAAGGCTGCAGTAGCAGGAGATGAAAGGGCATTAGATATATTTAGCTCTTGGCGTCCTAGAACAGCTGTACCAACAACAGTCGTAACGCAGAGAGATAACCATGCCTTTTACATTGGAACCACTAGTGGTGTAATATACTTTGTTGATAACCAAGGACAGTGTACAGAAGTTCTGAACACAAATGGTGCAACGTTGCAGTTCCTGTTGCACCATCAAACTAGAGATTCTCTAGTTGTTATGACAGAGGGTTTAAATATAGGGCATTTTCAGACAGATCCTATTACTGGTCGGCTGACCGAATTAACAAAAGTGACTACATTTTTTTTTTCTCTTGTCATTTTGATACAGTCTAATATGCAAAATTTATGAAATTATTTTTTACTCAGGTGAAACTTAGCAGTAGATACGATATATTGCGAACTGGTCCAGCGATGTGTTGGATTGGAACAAATACTTTAGCGATTCTTACAGGGGAATTGGGTGTTCGTTGTTGGGATCTTCACACTGGCGACAGTTACGTGTTATCTCCGCCAGATTCATCTACTGGGAATATGGCTACACCACAGGAAATTTGCACAAGCATATCTTTTTGTAAAAATAACGGTACCGTAACCACTTTACTTGCAAGCATGACATGTATTACTCAGAGACAAAGTCACAGATTCTCCATAGATTTCATAGATATGCGTTGTTTAATTGATAATTTTAATATTGTAAATTAGGTATTTTGGCTGCTGGAACAAATTTGGGAACAATCTATGTATGGAAGCGTAAAATTGAAATGGACTGTGATGAAAACAGTTGGCCAAATGTGCCAGAATCTTGCAGCATTCATGGCACGGTAAAGCAACTTACATGGGGTGCGGCATTTTTAAGAAGTCCGCTACTTGCTGTAAATTGCATTACCAATGTTTTTATATTACATCAACAACCAATGTGTGCTACATATAATGATGGCGTTTGCGCTAGTCAACTGAGTCCCTGTCAAATCTTAATAGAATTCAGTGAGCAGAATTATACTTTAAAAACTGAGATTCAAGTGCAGCTCGTCGCCATCAATAAACATTACATCGCCGTTTCTTCTGGTAGACAAATTGTGGTATATAAAATTTACGACGATGCATCTTTGTACACTAGCCTAATTTCCAGTTTTAGCTGCGACACCGAGAAATTATTGATTTATGATCATACTTTGGTCGTTCTAACTTCTGTAGTTATACAATTACGGTCAATGGAGGGCACTGTCATTCAGATACTGCCTACGTTACCAGAAGAGGGTGAACCAATTACTATGGATCTTACTGGACAATATTTAACAGTCGCATCTTTGAACGGTATCTTAAAAATTTGGGATTTAAGCAAGCGAGAGGCGAAGTTGCATACCAGAGCAATGCCAGCTTACGAAGCGATAAGTGATTTTGCTGAAATTATCGAAGCACAGTGCAATGCTGATTGTCGTTGTGTATCTATTACTGTTGCAATGGCTAATTTGATGCCCAGTTCTATTTTGTACGTCTGGGACATAGAAAGCGATCAGATACATGAGTTTGATTTTGCAGAGTCTAACGATATAGACGATGACGATACTGCTTTGTCTGTAAAGTGTAGAGGCAGGCTGGTTACTGCTCATTGTTGGGACGTGGAAGATCCCAGATTATTAGTATGTCGAGCACAAAGATTGGAGTTACGGGATTCTAAGCACTCCTCGAAGCAAAATAATGAAAACGATTACGATATCTCAAGGAGCACTGTGGTTTTGATATCGATGTTTGCGACATCAGATCACGGAATTGTTGTGCAGGATATAAAACCAATTAAAGATGAAAATTGCAGAATTTTGGGCGTTCATTCCCCACATATTATTATTTTAAGCTCCGAAAAATCAATAGAGAAAGCTAGTAAAGTAATACAATTGTTCATGAGAGATTTTGAGGAATTGGGTGTATGCGATCCTATCACGAAGAAAGCAGTACTAGATTTTAGTTTTCACATCAGCATTGCTAACATGGAGGAGGCCTTCAAGTCAATTAAATCCATCAAAAATGAAGGTATTTGGAAAAGTTTGGCAAGAATGTGCGTGAAAACGAAGCAATTGAACATGGCGCTTTTGTGTTTGGGCCATATGAAACAAGCCAGAGCAGCGAGGGCTCTCAGGGAAGCTATGCAAGACGACAGTTTAAACTTGGAAGCCAAAGTAGGAACGTTAGCAGTCGAATTAGGATTATATAATGATGCTGAACGACTTTTTCGTGAAGCAAAAAGATTAGATTTACTGGGCAAGCTTCTTGAAGCGCGTAATAAGTTTAAAGAAGCTATAGAGCTGGCGAAGAATGAGAATAAAATTTGTGAGAAAACAAGTTATTACAACTATGCGAAGGCTCTCGAGCAAGAAGGGAAAATAGGTGAAGCAATAGAGATGTATACCAAAGCAGAATGCCACAGATTCGAAGTGCCAAGGATGTTACTTGTGAGGCCCAGGGAACTATTGACGTATCTTAATAATTCTGAGGATCCAGAAATAAAGAATTGGCATGCACAGTATATAGAATCGACTGGAGATATGGAAAGAGCATTGAAATTGTACGAACAAGCTAAGAACACTCTAGCGATAACGAGATTGCTTTGTTATTTTGGTAGAGAGGATGAAGTTAGCGAACTGGTGTCGAGAACAAATCATGCTGCTTCTGCGTACCATCTAGCTGCACACTATGAGTCAAAAAACAATGTAGGTCAAGCTATTCACTTTTATACCATTGCTAAGGCTTACACAAATGCAATTCGACTGTGCAAAGAACATGATATGTTTGAGGAACTATGGCCTTTGGCTGTATTAGCTCCAAGACAATCCCAGATAGACGTCGCCAAGTATTATGAAGAAAACGATCAGTCGGATAAAGCGGTTTTGTTGTATCATAAAGCTGGTCTACTACACAAGGCATTGGATATTGCTTTCAACACAAAACAATACAGTGCTTTACAATTGATCATCATGGATGTCAACGCAGATTCTGATCCTGCTTTAATAGAGAAATGCGCTGACTATTTCGTTCAAAATGATCAGATTGAAAAAGCAGTGGATCTACTTGCAACAGGCAGAAAATACTTGGAAGCTTTGGAATTGATACAAAGGCATAATATTCTGCTAAATGAAGATTTAGCTGAAAAGATGACGTTGGATAAAATTGACAACGATGTAGATCACGAAAAAATACGAATCTCTATATTAGAAAGAATAGGCGAAATAGCTTTTGAGCAAGGAAATTATCATTTAGCAACCAAAAAATTCACTCAAGCTGGTAACAAACTGAGAGCTATGAAAGCCTTGTTGAAATCTGGCGATACAGAAAAAATTTGCTTCTTTGCACAAGTTTCTAGACAGAGAGAAATTTATATCATGGCTGGGAATTATTTACAATCGTTGGATTGGCAAAACCAACCAGAAATATTGAAGAATATAATTAACTTTTATTCCAAGGGAAAAGCAATGGATCTGTTGGCCAATTTCTATGTTGCTTGTGCACAAGTTGAAATTGATGAATTTCAAAATTATGAGAAAGCTCTCGATGCTCTAAATCAAGCAAGTAGATGTTTGGCAAAAGTGACTACTCCAAGAGATCCTGATATTCATAGAAGAGCAGTGGATTTGGTGAATAATAGAATAGCAACGGTTAAGCGTTATCTTGATATCAAGAAGTATATCACTTTATTTTATATATATATATAATAGAAAAAATTAAAAAATATAGATATCTATGAAATATTATTAATTCGTGTTACAGGTTGTTTGACAGAGGTGAAACTAACGCAGCAATGCAACAAGTGCGTCAATTGCTTGATTCTCAAGGAGCAGATTTGGAACAATCAGTTCGCCGTGGTGATTTATTTGCAACCATTACTCAACATTATGTCAACATAGGGGATACTGACAAAGCACGTGCTAGTGTAGAAGAATTGAAGCGTTTAGTACCTGGAATTAATCTTGCTTATTATTATAATATGGACGTGTTAGAAACACTTGGTTACAAGATGAAAATACAACGACAAGAAAGTTCTGACAAAGAAGACGATATCGAAGAGCTTCTAGGCGAATAGTTAAATATAATATATGTACAATGAAAACGGAATCCGTCCAAAAGTGTGATGATAGATGCTAAGTATATTTGAAAGAATTAATTATTACAAAATATTTGTATATTATAATTTGAAAAATATAGTATAGGTTTTATCTAAAATGTGATGTTTCATCATTCTGTGATCATAACACATTTAGAAAAAATCATTATTTAACGTTTATTAGTCCAACTTATACATAAACAGCCTTAAGTTTTAATGTTTGAATACGTTCTGAAAAATAAGAGTTTAAAAATGATTATAATTTCAATAACATAAATAGCAAATTAATCGCTTCCAATTTCTTACTGGGTATAAAATAAATATACGAATTATAGAAATAGCAAAGAAAGAAATGAAATACATAGACATAGCTGTAATTGACAAAATAGATAGAATCAAATTAGGATATTCTGTCCATTCCTATTAAAACATCTCCGACGTGCAGAGTCTGTCCAGGAGTTTGGGATTGCCGATATTTACCCTATTTTGGTCCAATGCTAAAAATTACATTTTTTTTTATAAAGGTTTTTCTTTTGAATTTTCACTGCGCTAAATAAAACAAGGTACCAAGAACATCTCAAATGCACCAAACTCATTCAAACAGTTTTCTCTGGAGTTGGTTTCTTGCATGGTGACGCGACCTCTGTCTCTAGCTCGTCGGCTTTTCGTTTCTTACGCACCAAATGAGATATATCACTAGCAGGTTTTTGAACTTTAGGTGCAGAATCATTACTACCACTTGGTCCGGCACTGTTCGAACAACCACCAGTTACTTTGCTTTTGATACCCTCTATGACGAGTTTACAAGCCTCCTGTTTAAAGTCCTTCATATCCGAGATCTTCTCTTGAATTTCTGGCAACAACTCTTTCAATTCCTGAATCTCCCCCTCCACCGTATAAAAAGAATCATCCGTTTTAGGAGGCTCTTTCATCTCTTCCAATTCTTTGATACGCGCCTCCAGCAATTCCGTGGCTTTGTTAAACTCCTCAATACTGGCATCGAATTCGTTACCTAAAGAATGAGCCAATGCAAGCTGATAGTGAATCTCAGCTATTGCCCTTGGTTCTTGTGGCTCAATCTGTTGCAGAAGTTCCAGACATCGGTGTAGATCGTTCAGGGCACCCTGAAAGTTTCCTCCCTCCATAGCCACTTCTCCCAATAGTCGATAAGCATCAGCTAATAACTTCCAACCAGCTTGACCGCGCTTTAACAACACCAGTTTCGCTAGCTCTAGCACTTCCCAAGCGACCTTTAATTTAACAGTAATCTTTCTTAAATTTCTTGAATTCCAACAGAAGTTTTATAAAATATTATTCAGTGAAAATTTAACAGTTTCTTTTTCTGAAACCACATATGATATATGTATATATATATATATATATAAACAACAAAAAGAAAGATCAATTTTTTTACAAGATATGACAAAATACAATGATTTAATATGATCGTGTATCAAAAATAAAAGGAAGAAACAAAATTAAATAATTTCAATTACCTGTAAATTGTTGACCTCATCCTCTTCATCTTCCTTCTCTATGTCCTCACTATCATTTTCTCCATTTTCCTTCACAACTCCGTTCTGTTCAGTGGAACAAGAAGGCCCATTAGCGTGACTTGTGTCCTTACTGGTGCCAGCAGCAGGTTTTTCATCTTCTTCCGGTTTTTCTACCGTTTGCTTCGCCGTTTTACTATCTTCAGTCTTATTAGAGTCTGTTTTTTCTACTTCTTTTTTTTCACTGCTCGTTTCTACTGTTTCCTCTTCTTTCTTCTCGGCTTCCGATTCTTTCTTCTCGGCTTCCGATTCTTTCTTAGGTTCTCGTTCAGCTTCCAACTCTTCAACTTTCCCTTCGGTTTTCTCTTTTTCCTCGCTGGTTGCTCCATTGTCCGCGTGCTCTTCATTCTCCTCCTCCTCCTTCTCGTCTATGTTGCTCAATTTTTCGTCCTCGGCTTCTTCCTCGTCCTCCTCATCGTCTTCCTCGGTTTCTTCTGTGCCTGGTACTCCGCCACCCAACACTGCAGCCTCCTCTCTCGCCAAACCAAGAAGAGCACGGCCGTACAGCAAATAAGGTTCGCCAAGCTCGTCCGCGGTGTCCCCGTGTTTTTCAACAAGTAGCTGGCAAGCTTGCGCCAACGCAGTTACAGCCATGGTATAATCCCGAACTAGCAGATGCCGTTTCCCATGAGAGATTGCGGTCGCTGGGTCAGTGAAGGCTGCGCTTTCAGCAATGTCGGCCATCTGCAATGTGAAACGTAAAAAATATATATCTGTGTATAAATATAAATGTATATTTAAATTAGTAAATATAAATATAATAAATTATAATAAATAAATAATAAATATAATAAACATAAACTAATTATAATAAATAAATTTATAATAAACATAAATATAAATATACATTTAATATTTTTCGTTGAATTTTCACGATTGCTATTTTATGAACAGATTGAATATATTTCATATATTTTACAGAGTTGTTGTGCATTTGTGAAAAATGTAAATATGCGAAAATATATGAAACTCCCGAAGTGAAGTGTTCTTTTAATAATAACAATATTTATATCTTGTTATAACATTAATATTTTACAAATTTTCACTCAAGTGGTTGCACGCAAACTCGCAATACATTACAAAATTTAATTTCTTCACCGTTTGATTTGTATAGATAATCAAGATTTAGCTAAAAAGAAAGAGATTTAATTATTTGCTCACGAGAATATTATTCTCGCATATTCAAATTTTTCACGAGAATAATCCGGCACCAGTAATGCAATTAGAACGTGTACAGAATATTCCACCTACGTGCGATACGTGTCGTGTTTTCTACATAGACGAGATATCTACTGTCATACGTGATATATATTTCTCATTATCAACGTTGACTAAATAACTAAATGAATTTCGTAGAGTGTCGCGCGAATTCGATTTGATAATCCGACGTGAGTACAACTTGTAGCTGAGCGGCGCGTGAGCAATTCGAGCATGTTTCGAATAAGAGGGAGACATTAATATGTTGAGTATTGCACTATTAACGTTACTATCATTAAAACAATGGTAAGCAGCTCGTTAAGCGACAACCGTAGTTTCTTAATTCTTTTGCTAACAAATAAAGATCTGTGAAATGATGTAATGACTAGTTTAATGACTAGGCTATAAATTTTTATGGGAAATTGAAAGTTGCAAAAATGCACGCAATGCGTGTAATATGCAAAGATACATAGAATATTATAATATTATAATATATAATAAATAAAATAAATTTCTAGGTTTTATTTTTTTAGTTATGTTTATAAAATTTTTAAATTTCTACTTCCTTAGTTGTGTTTATAAAATTCACAGTCTGTCAATAACATATAAGTTGAAGATTTACTGACTTTGTAATAATAAATTTTTATATATTATATTACATATAATATAAAATTTTATCTAATATTATATTATATAATTATACCGTATAATAAAATATTATATAATATAAAATTTTTGTTAGATAGAATATAATATAAAAGCTTTTACAATTCATACTGAACTTTCCAAATTATATAATTTTACAAGAAAATCAGGTATCACGGTTACACATAGTGGTTCGTTGACACTGAAACTTCTGAAAAAAAAAAAAGAAAAAAAGAAATATCCAATATAACTGTATCACTATATCTTTAACAACAGTTTCAATGAAAAGATAGAGAAAGTATCCCAGAGAGAATATTATTTCAAGAATCACACACTTGTTAGAAGAAAGAGTTCTTCACACTCTCAATGGCAGTAAAAAAGACCGATGCGAAAGAACCATAATTATTTTACTTGGCCAAGAAAAAAAAGAAAAAAAAAAAAAACTCCTAGAAAGGGGACAGTAATAATTAATAAACAATAGAAGAAACAGAGAAGAAACGAGCGTGGAGAGAGGGAAAGGAGAAGAGAAGAAAGAAAGAAGAAAAATGGAATGATGGAAGGAAACGAGAGAAGAAGGGCGAGGAACAAGGGAGAGCATCGTCAGAGCGGGTTGTCCGCAGCATCCGGGTGGGGTGGTCGGTTGGGTGGCACGTCGGTCGATTTTCGTGCGCTTCGACGCAGAGCGGAGAGGGCGTGCTGATCGTTTGCCCCCTCGTAACGGAAGAGAGTCGCCGAAAACACCACGAGCTCCGGGGGTGTCGATTGGCCAGTGCGTAACTGGCGACTGTCGGTACGGTTGTGCGGCTTTTAGTGGGCTGCCAGCGGTCGCCCTGGGCACCACCTGCATGGATGGAGCCTACCCGTGTACCCAGGGCCCCTGGTCCACGTCTCGTTTTCCTCGTCGCGACGCTGGCCCTCACTTTCGCAGGTAAATCGACACGCGTAACGAGTAATCGTGGTTCGATTACTTTTCGTTCGTTGTGTTTCCATATTACGACCGTGTAAACGATCGTCGAAACCGGCTTTTCAATTGACAAAATCCATCTTACGTAATGAATAAACGGATAATAAGTTGGCTCCGGTCGTTTCCATCGTTGGCTTCTTGAACGCGTGTCGAACGTGTTTCTTCTGATATCCTGTACGTGCACTTATTTTTTTTTCTTTAATCGGTCAGCTGATCCGGAGAACTGTGTCTCTGGGACGTTGCGAGGATTCGACGATCGAGGATATGTTTGTAGGTCTCCCAGAAGTGTAAAACTGTACGTACGTGCGACCGAACGGAGAAATAAATTCAATAAATATTTTGATACCGGGACGGGTGTTAAGTGAAAAAGCACGTGGATAATGACGCCTTTGTTCTCGATTCAAAACGAAAACGACATTTCTGATCGTACTTGCAGTTCACGTACGTAATGTCTATTCTCGGCATTGGCAATTTTCATCACATGTCTGTGTGTGATCGTGGCATCTGGAAACAGCGAACAACACAATCTGACGAAACTATCTACAAAAGTATACGTTGCTTTACGTATATCGTTGCTTTACCAAATCATCGCCCTACCATGTGACTTTCTTCGATAAACACTACTCGATCATCCTGTTCAATCATCTTCCGACTGTTCGTATCTTCTTTTAATACTTCTTCTCATTTGCTTGAAAGCTTCAGTAGGATGCTCAACAACCACTGGTTGAACCGTGCATTTTTTTTCCTTTTTTTTTTTTTTTCATTGGAGGGCCATGGTCACTCGTACGTTCTAGTGTACTCGAGAACTCTTGCTAATACCGGCTTTCTCGTGCAATAAAATATTCCATAGCGTGTATAGTTGAACGACGCCTCTTCTCAAAGCTTCTCATTAAATACGAAGATTTCTGCCACCTATTTTAAAATCTTCTTATCTTCCTTAAATAGAAGAGAACTGTGGTCACAGTGAAAGCGTGTTTTAAACGTTAAAAACATTTAATTTAAGATGACTATTTAAACGTAGAGTGCGGATAAAACATAATTAAATAAAAGTGGAAATTTGTTTCATCGATTAAATATCATGAAATATTCTTTACTTTATAATTTATATATTATATATAATTGTACATTCTGCAAATTTTTGTACTTTTGAATTTCATGTAAATGCACAAAAATCTATTATTTCGATGTATCCATAGCTGTAACT
The DNA here is from genome assembly GCF_011392965.1 of Frieseomelitta varia. NCBI lineage: Eukaryota > Metazoa > Arthropoda > Insecta > Hymenoptera > Apidae > Frieseomelitta > Frieseomelitta varia. The sequence goes on along the minus strand of NW_025110424.1, from coordinate 171,962 downwards.
ATAGCTCGAGCCGTATCTAACAAGAAAATTACCCCGGCATTTCACCAGCATGGCAGTTTGCTTCTTCAAGGAATTAAATGACACGCAGACACTACTATATTTTCACGAAACAATCATCATCAGTGAGAATCATTCTCTATAATTGACGCTTCAGGTATTAATCAGTATACAAAATCTTTACTGAAATATTCCATTATAAAATAAATACAGTGAAACTCCGCTTGTAAAAACTTGTCGAGAGTTCTCAAATATTTTAATTGAAGTCCACGGATCCTTTCCTCTGCTAGTGATACTTTCTTCAGATAATAAAAGTTCAGATTTCAATAAATGGATTCGACTAGCAGGAATTCATTTAATTAGGTATTGACTACAATTTGGTACAAACAAATGGAATCCATATAAGCGCAGTTCTGACTGAAAAACGATTTTTAATCCTTCAGTCCACGCGTTAAGTCATGAATATGTATTATTCACGTATCAATTGTTTATTCTTCCGTGCACTCAAGGACTAACATTAAAAACTCTTGATAAAAAGTATTGAAAAAATATCTTGCAAGAGAATTCTCAAAGAACAAAGAAAGAAACAATAGATGCTTCAAAAGAATGCTTCAAGGATATTGCATAATTCTTCATCCATTAGTCTTTGTTTCAAGCACACGCACACGTTGCCAAATTGTCGAACACCGAGGTTTAACCTCTTGCGCTGGAATGACGAGAACTTTTTGTCCCAAAATTGCATTATTTTCTCAGTTTCAAGTATATTTAACTGAAACAAAATAGGCAAAATAAATAATGAATTTATTACTTCTCAATAATTTCTATCCAGTGATGTCATACCGACGAGTTCAAAATGAAAGCGACGAATTATTGTGTACGGTTTGGTCACTCGTTATGGTCCGCAATCAGTTGCCAGCGCAAGTGGTTAACCTCTTGTGCTGGAATGACGTGCCACGCACGTCGAAAATTTTTTGTCCCAAAATTTCAATATTTTCTCTAGTTTTAAGTATAACCTTGGCAAAACAAATAATAAATTTATTACTTTTTAGTCATTTCTATCCAATAATATTACCGATGAATTCAAAAAGAAGACAAATTATTGTATACGGTTTGGTCACTCGTTATGGTCCGCAATCAGTTGCTAGGGGTTAACCTCTTGCCACGCACGTCGAAAATTTTTTGTTCCAAAATAGCATTTTCTCTATTATAAATTATTTTCTCTAGTTTTAAGCATATTTAAGTATAACCCTGGCAAAACAAATAATAAATTTATTACTTCTCAATAATTTCTATCCAGTGATGTCATACCGACGAGTTGAAAAAGAAAGCGACGAATTATTATGTACGGTTTGGTTACTCGTTATGGTCCGCAATCAGTTGCTAGCGCAAGTAGTTGAAGTAACGTGAACATTCTGGCACAGAGAGATGTCGATATAGAGATACAAAGACTCGTTTCGTCTCTGTTCCAGCGACCGGATTATTGTGTGGTGCCATAATGTCAGATCACTGGGAGGAAGTTGGCTGGGACAAGGAAGCTCTGACCCACGCGAATGTTACACTTAAGTGGTACTTGGATGGACAGGTGGCGATGCTCGAGCCGACCTCCGACTACAAAAATCATCATTCTAACAGACGAGCCACCTTCCTCGTGCCTATGTACGGCGGCATTTGGATCATGTGCGTCTCGCTTACTGGTAAGTACTGGATCTGATGGCTCTTGACTGAATTTTTATTTTATTATCACGAACTAGTGGGAATTTTAAGAATTTTTTGGAAAAATTTGGAATAATGAAACAATTGGAAACATGTTCAAGAATGTTTTATAATATCATTAAACAAAATAGTTGTACGAAATTAATTTTCATAAAATTCGAAATAACATTTTCGATAATTCTTAATAACAAAGTTATAGGTAAGAGTTAAATTTATTTCTGATGGATAAATTACTTTGTTGCAGCATAGAAAATAGTTTAATTTCCCACAGATCTATTAGTCGAGAGGATTTTTAAATTTATTGTTAGTTTCTAAATAAGTTTCGTTTGTAATTCTTAAAATTCATGCTGATTAAAAATTATGTTTTTTACGTTTTTGAATGTGTATCTTTAAGTTTTCACTTCTTTTGCAAATCAAGGTTCAAATAAAATCCAAGAGATTAAAAAAAAAAAATCGTTATTTTTGAACATTCTGAGTCATCAAATTCAAAAATAGCATTCTGAAACCTTTATTCAATAATGTCGTGGAAAATCGATAGTCAATTTCCCATGATATAAATGCGCACACTTTCCATGTAATCTATCTACGATATGCGATATGATGTATCTATGATGATCCAGTTCCATACGAACTACAAACAGTGTTCTATATCTGAATAAAGTGGCACAATATAACGAAATCATAAATTATACTCTTAAAAATCGACACCGATTTATAATATAGCATCCAGCACCGTAAGCTTGGCAAACATAATTGTGAATTTTTTCTTTCATATATTATATGAAATTATACGATATACTTGTATATTCAATGAAAATGATTCTGTGCGTGCGTGCGTGCATCATATTTAAATTTTATTTTCATATTTTATATATTTATATGCTGAATGAAACCTACCTTCATAAGATCCTGACTACAATAAGTACTTATTTACTTATCTAATTATGTTTCTGTCAATTTGGTACCACAGCGATTGAAATATATCTATTTTGATCCATCTCGCATCATATAATGACCAACATTAGTACAAACTTATGAGATAGACACTATCGTGTATAAATATTTGGACACTTTTAAATTATTGCAATATAGAATACAATTCAAATGAATCTCTTTGATTTAATTTTAACATGTATAGTTAAGAGATATTGATAATATTATGTAATTAGCTAACTGAAGACTCTGCAGAGTTTTTATTGAAATATATTATAATAAATTTCCATATAAAAGAAGTTTATAAATTTTATGAAGCTATTTATTACAAATGAATACGAAACTTGAAAATAGAAAAACGTTTGTCAATTATACATGTCGAATTTGTCGAAACATAACAAAAATGTGAATCTTTTATTGAAACAGCACCAACGATGAGTGTCCAATTATTACAACAGTGTACATCATATGACGATGTCTTCACTAGTATGCATTTAAAATTAAACAATTTTTTTATTGATTAATGTTATATGATCTTTTATACATTATTAACAAATGTGGATTTATATTTTTTAAAATACAATTTAAAAATAAAATTTTCGTAGAAAATTATATTATGTATATTTTTATACATAATTTTAACACACGTGTTTATTTTGTAGTACACAAATATACTTTGTACAGTTTATACATTTCTTCATATTGTATGTATTTTCTGCAATTTTGCAAACTTCAACATTTTCAACAGTTCACAAAAAAATTCGTAATTCAATTATTCGATTTCTAATTATCGTAGTAGAATGTCGTACTACGTATTTAAATATGATTCTTCAGCCATAAAGTATTTAAATATAACAAGATTGGGTTAATGCCTGGCCAATAATACAACCTTGCCTCGTGACCCAGACTATACTACCTTGACTCTGACCAAGTTGGAATACCTTATCTGATTAAGAATACCCTCCCTGACTGTGCACATCTCAAACGTGCATCGCCAAAGTTCATGGTTGTCCATGGAAATTTCACCATACTGAATCTTCAACTTCAACAAGAAAAATGAAAATGTGATGGGCCTACATCTTTTTTCGATTCTCAATTTGTGGATATTATTTTCAATATAAGTAGATAATGGACACTACAAAGATAAAATAGTAAATATAGATGATTTATATTTAAAAAATTCTTTGAGAAAATAAGGATTCAAATTACTATAATTTAAAATCTTATTACATATAAATAAATGCATTTGTTGCTTTGCTATCGTTTTAATGGTGATATATGCTACAACTTTGATAATATAAAGCATTGGTTAATTTTAAATTAAAACATTGATTAAATAATGACACTGACTGAAGCTATTATTCAAGAATTACGTAGGCAATGTTTTATTTTTTTTAATGGAGATTAAATTAAGACTACTACATATTTAATTTTTTCAAATTTTTTTTGTAAATTTATCAATAAACAAAGATTAATTTATTAATTAAATTATAATATTAATCCATTAATGGATCATATATGTCTCAAAGAAAGTGTAAAGTATTTTTAAAGTACTGGGAAATAAATATTAAAATATTATTTAATGAAATTACATTCACCAAGATAACATGTTGCTTAACTGCATATGACCATGTAATTCAGTTTACTATGATTAATTCTTTTATTAACATCATTTTTGGGTTATAGACAGTTTTAAAGTAATGTTCTTTAAAATAATATAACATCTATTTCAGTTATATATTCAGATATATTAAAATTTTGAAAAATATGTTTATCAAAATACAATACGTGATATAATATAACTCTATCTTATTACATATAAATATACAGTGTCACTTTGATTATTTTTCCGGAATTTTTTAAAAGCAATATTTTTTTATTTCCATTTAATATGAGAATATCTAATATCTAATATGAGAAGGACCTAATATTTAATATGTTTTAAGATTAAGATGTAACATCTACAATGAATGGTATGCATCATAAATGCAATGTCAAAAATGATAAATAAAGAAAGAAAATGAAATAAATAAAATATGTGTGTTATTAAAAAATATTTGAAAATTTTTGTCGACAATTAAATATCACGTCAAGATTTACAGAAGAAGTAAATAATTGTAAACAATTTTAAGGATAATTCGAATTTAATTCTTTAACCTCTTCTTTTCTCCCAAGTTCTTATAATTTCTGAAGCGTTTGAAATTGTTCTAACAATTATCAATTACCATTTTTATTGTGATAAAAATAAAGCTTAGAAAATTTTCTACTTAAAAAAAAAGAAGAATTTTAGCAATGAGAAAACTTTCCAAAGAGGAAGAAATTTCAGTAGTAGAGTGACAATAAAAAGATATCAAGTCTGCATTTCAAACAAGAAACAATATAAAGACACGAAAAAAAAAAATTATAATAAAAAAAAAAATAACACAAGAATATCAAAAAGAAAAATTCAGGGAAGAAGAAACAACGTGAAACAATATAAAAAGTTGCAGCAAATAAAAACCTAGCAAAGAGATGTCAATGTTACAAAAAGAAAGCATGAAGAAATGAATATGATGAATAGATTTGTCAACTTGTTAGTATTTTTCCTGACTATTTGGTGATATATATATATATATATATATATATATTTACATTCTTTATTTTCTTTAGAAAATTCTAAAAAAAGAAAAAAAGTGGCAGCTTGATAAAATCCAAAGAAAATATTGTATTCACGGAAAAATTGAGTTATTTTCTTGAGGAGAATAATCAAAGTGTTCTAGAAAAAGTTAATCGTGGAAAAGTATAAAAGGATGTGACGTAGACAACAAGCCAAACAAAATACCATACAAACTCCAGCACGGCTATAAATTAAATTAAGCCAAATCTCTTTGTCTTTTGACTAAACGAAATTGTTTCATAAAAAAAAAAAAAAAAAAAGTAATCAACGAAAGTTTTACGAAGCGAAGAAAATGAAAAAACTTTAAATATGCGAAGTGCATTATCATGGAGTACAATTGCTCAAGATAAACATTTTGATCGATAACCGTTAGTATCGACTTGTTTTGCCTTCATTTCTCTCGGAAAGTACAGTCGTGAAACTATTATCGTTCTACAATATGATGAGATCATCCGCTTTAACGATGTAATCTTTTTAATGAGAAAGTATATAACGTCAGATAGTCAATATGTAAAAAAAATCTATCTAGAGTGGATTCATCTTGTAAAATATTATTCAATCATTCTCTCGCATATCTATATACTTCCTTATCTTTGATAAAAAAGATAACTGTTGTTTCTCCTACCTGTTCAGTTTATAAAATCATGTTTAACAACAATTTCATTATTAATTTATATATTAATTTTACTAATATTTATATATTAATTTATATATTAATTTTACTAATATTTATATATTAACTTATATTTTTTGCATGTTATAATAATGCAATTATTTTACTTTTCAATAAGCGACGTTGGATGAAAAATTCCACGAATTTTCTCCACCTTTCCTTTTCTTTTTTTGCCTCATTTTTCACTTTCTTTTTTCATATGACGTAGTACAGTGTGCAAACGTGGTTATGTATCGATTTTCACACAATATAGTATAGCACGAAAAATTGTAACGTGGTTGCAAATTGGTTTTCTTTATTTCTTGACATTTCATCTCCGACTCATTTCTTTGTATCTTTGTCCCCATTGACAAAGTTTAATTGAAAAGAAAGTCCAACATCGCAATTGAAATTTCCATGTTTTTCTATTACTGACGATCGTGTCTTTTTTCGGTCGCGTGGGTGGATCGTTACTGTTGATCGTAGATTTTGAACGTTTCATTGGGAAAAGGATGAAATTGTGACTATCATTTTGATCTTGCACCACAAATTGAAGCGTCATTTCGACTGTTTGTTAAATATTTGCATTCATAAATCGCCGGTTTTTTTTTTTTACACTTGAAGGTTTACCACGCGAGAAAGTTTATAATGTATAACTTACATTTTGAAAAATGTTGAAGTTCTACAAAAAAAATTAGTAGCGTTCGAGATGAGTTTTTTTTTTTTAATTGTTGAATGAACTTGACCTTCGAAGATGTGCGCCTGTGTGTAATTTTGTTCGTTCAGTTGCTTTTTTTGAGGGGGAGGGAGGAGGCTTTCTCTGATGGTTTCTGGTCACGCCAAGCACGGAAAGTTGCTTATCAAACGGTGCGCTGGTTCTGCTTTGTGCACAGGCTCATCATGAAAATCAATCTAATATTCTCGACCTGTATATCCTGAAATTATCTTGTACCGGTTATTTTGTAAACGCTGCTTTGGTAAATATATTTTAGAAATCTAACAGTATCCGCCTTGAAATTTTTTCATGAAAGATTTTATACGTTAAATTTTTTTTTTGTTGTTATTTATCTTGAAATTCTTTCAATGAAAATGGAATCGCGAGGCAAACCTAGACCCGGTGAACTTGGGTTGATCTATTTCTGCTTCAGGATTTATTATTACTCAATTCTCCAAGTTTCCATGACCTTCTACCTCCGTTCTCTTCCTGACATTTCACGGAAATTCACGTTCAGGTTCATCCTCTTCAACGAGCCAATAGTATTCAGAATCTGATATCGAATCTTACGCTTCAACTATTCGACGCTCCGAGACTTAATTCGTCTACTGATATCTACAGTATCGAGTTAATCGATTATACCGTATGTAAATCCGTATAAATCAGTCTTCTTCGTCCAACAGTACAAATTTTGCTATTTCTGATAGAATATTTAAGCTCACTGCGTGTACTTAACCTTTTGCGTTAGTAACTGATTCGCGGACCATAACGAGTGACCAAACCGTATACAATAATTTCGTACTCTTTTTTGAATTCATCGGCATATCACTGGATAGAAATTACTAAGAAGTAACAAATGTATTATTTGTTTTGCCTGGGTTATACTTCAATATACTTAAAACTAAGAAAATATTGCAATTTTGGGCCAAATATTCTCGACGCGCGTGGCAAGAGGTTAATTGGAGCGTTTAATTCTTCGACTCTATACTTTTTTTAATTGTCCCGATTTCATTTTCGTTACGTGTTATTTTCTCATTGTTGACTCGAGAAATCCGAAAGTTTCCAATCAAATGTCAAAAGAATGTAAAGAATTAATAAAGATTTTCATAATTCAAGGACTCGCAAGAACATCGAATAAAAAGTTTTTCAGTGCAATTTGCTGCGATTTGATATTTTACAAGAAATGCTAGATCGAAAGTTTCCAGATCCTTTCAAATTTTTTAGCACGCGAAAAGGAGCTTTTAAAGATCGTTTAATTAAAGATTGAGCCAAGCAAATGCAAGTGAAAACGAGCGGAATCTACTCCCGTTCATAATTTTGTTCCATATAGTGCAAGGAACAGCGTGAAAAACGACGTCATTTCTTTTTTTTTTTTTCGCTTCTTGTGTTTTAGAGGAGGAAATACGACTACTAGGTCAGGTAGGTTTTCCGCAAGGGAGATGCATTAACTACTTGACACCCGACGAAGCACATGAAGAGATCCGTGCCGCGTGGCAGAATCGTGAGTACAGCCGTTTTTCCTTTCTTCTCTCTGTTTTATTTTCTCGATTGTCATGCTGTGATTATTGTGTCGTTAAACTGATTTGCAGTGACTGGAAATTAAATTTCTTGAACGTTGAAATATTACAAGTTTTCAATTGATTTCATCTAAAAAAAAAGAAGAGAATTTCATCTGTAATTCTTCATTTTCTTTAAAAATTTCAATATCTATTAAATACAAATACAAAATAATTATTTTGTTAAATCGAATAAAATAATAGTATTTTTTAAGCAATAGAAATTCATATTTTTCAGTAGATATTGCCTAGTTAAATTGAACAGAATAATTTTAGTATTTCTTTACAAAAATTCATGTTTTTTCATAGGGATGCAGAACTTGAGTATATCTTGTTCTCTAGTTTGCTTGATCATCCTGGGCACTGCGGTTCTCATTGGATTTTTTGGACTTTGTCGACATCAAATATCAGCAGTCCTCGTCACTGGTGTGATGTATCTTTTAGCAGGTAAATTTGTACTTGTTGATTGTAAAGTTCTTGAAGCGACGCTGTTCATCGCATGAACGGAATAAATTTTATTGACGCGGAGCATTGCGGTTGCAGGAAACCGCAATGATTTCTGCACACTCGAGAAATCGACCACAAAATAAGTTGTTCTAAGAGAGAAGTTTTAAAGCTCTTCATTTTTTGATGATAAAATAAGAGTAGCAATTACGGGGACTGAAACTATAAAGCAACATTCACTAACATTCAATTTCATTCATAAAATTTCATTTTAATTGTAACCTCGTGAATAATAAAGGTCTTTCTTATTCAACGAAAGAGCTTCCCTCTTGGAGTACGATAAAGACAAACACTTCTCATCTCTGATAAGACGTCTCCAAACACTTGCGGATTCACTGCTCTCTTTTTTTTTTAAATGTTCCTTCGCTCTAATTAAATCTTTTGTAACCAATGTTCCTTTTCCAACAATTCGCAGCTGGTTTCGTCCGCAGTTTAAAAACAAAATAATAAAAATTTATTTAATTTTTGACCTATTTAAAATTTTTTCGAATCATAAAAAAAAAAAAAATATATATATATATAATATAAAATGTTTAATTATATATATAATGTTTATATATATATATATGTTTATAATATTATAATATATAATATAATTAATAAATTATAATATTATAATATAATGTTTATAATATTATATATATAATGTATAATTATATATATATATAAAATGTTTTATGTTAATATTCTTCTAATATGAAACAACTATTTTAGCCACGTTCGCATTGTTCACCCTGACGATAATTCATTTCAAGAGAGCTCAGGATCGCGGAGCTCGAATACTAGACGGCCCTGAGGATGGTGTAATTGGTGGGCCGGTTCCCCGTAATGTTCTCAAGGCCAGACGATTTACTAGCTCCTGGAGCATGGACTTTGGATGGGGTGGCGTTATGCTTTGCGCCCTCGCCTCAGTTGCGTGGATCTTGCTCAGCAAAATAATGCGTTTCAGCCCTATTGCCACTATGATAGCGTAGCAGTGGGAGGCCTTCGAGGTCTAAGGTCGTTTCCAAAAGTTATAACAGAGCGTTTCGATGTCGTCGCCTCTTGAAGCGCGGGGATGATTGCGTTCGACAAAATGGGAAACAGGTTACAGGAGTCAATTGTGTAGTTTCTGGTTTGCACCGATTGCAAAGCAGGACAGTTTGACAGGCAGCTTAATACCATGAACTATTTTGCAAGCTTCAGAATTTTCATCATGCGGAGTAATCAATATGTATCAAGTTGTCATTCGCAGTCTGTAAAGTGAGGAAGTTTTAACAGAATGGAAGTTTGACACGATGAAGGAGAAAAGCAGGATACACGACATTGAGGCAAATTTTAAGAGTACTTTTTTCAAAAAAACGATATCAGAGTTGAAAATGACCACCTCGAAGGCAGTTTGTTTTATCAACAGGTAATGTGTGTTGCATAGTGTTTGTTTTTATGGAACCTACATTAGATCAGTCTAAAGCATGGAAAGATATAAGAAGCCTAATTTTTGACAAATCTTCTAAATGCAACATTTTGTACAATTTACCTAATAATTTCTAGTCTTTGAAAAAAAACATACACTGTTGAGTGAAGAACTATATGTTGAAGAGGGATATACAAGTTTTAAAATAATATTATATAATACAATGGAATATAATATCTCTTTGTATATTATGTATATTTGAGTTTCAAGCTTTAATGTTTTGCACAGATTTATTGTTTTATCAAGATGATTCAACGATCCCTTTTTCATATAGATCTTTACTATAAAGTAAAATATTTACAGATGCATGAATAATGGAATAATGCCTAGGAGGAGAGTAAGCTTTCTGGACTGAAGAAATATTATTCAACGATAAATAGAATAAAATACACGTTTATCACCTTTATTTGCAGACAGATTAGTCAATTAATGTACAAGTAAAGGAAGACCTTACTCGTCCTAGTCTGTCTTTTTAGACATACTTCTTTTTATACAGTTGCAATAGATACAATTAAATTTATGTAAGAATTCATTTGGAGTAAGAATACTTTTGTGTGTTGTAGAAGCTGAGACAATATATGTTGATCTTTGCTTCAAAATTTCAATACAGAATGTAACTTAATAGATGCCTATAGTATAATTCAATCGCCTTATAATTAGAAAGATAAGCATGTTTGTAATATGCATAGTATAGCAGTAAACTTGTTCGAGCCAATAAAAGCAACTATATGCGTGTTTGCAAGAAGAATTTAGCTTTTGCTACGACTTGTTACAGCAACAAAAAAAAAAAAAGAGGAGTTATGCCAACAAAATGTATAACATACAAAGGATTGTGAATTGCAATTCGTCCATTAACATTTAAGAGAAAAATAAGGATGCTTCAATGAAGAGCATCTTCTATATACCCGGAGACTAAGTTTTGCCAGTTCAAATAAATAAAATGATTCAAAAAAGAAAAAAAAAGACGAATACGCTTGCAAAACTATTCTCCGAGTGTTTATTTAAACATAACGCATTTTTCTGATAATATTTTCTTGATTGTCATATTTTTTACCTGACCCTTGTTATTTGTTACATTGAAATGAATGTATCGTAAATGCAATAAAAGAATAAGCTATGTATAAATAAAGAATAACCTTGTTTTTCCAGTTTTATTATTTATAACCTCTATGATATTAAAACGAGAAATGACTTCGTGACGTGAAAGGTTATGTTTCACACAAATGATATTCGCAAATGGTCGAGACAAGCACGTAGCGTCAATTTACGTATATATAAACTACACGGGACACGTGATCAGATATTGTAAGTAAATGCAACGCAAGGGATGCTATGTACAACACCTACCCACATATACACGTCTATCCGTAAATTCAACAGATTATAATTTTATGTTGTAGTGAATAACGAAAGTAGTACAAGTGTGAGCTCATTGTACTAAGAATGTATATGTATAAAAATAAATCACGCACCGCGTTACGATATTGTTCGACAAAACTGTTTAATACTTAGCTTATTTTTCACGAACATGTGAAATATCTCATCTAATAATATGGTTATTTAGTATTCATTTGTATACAGAAGAAAATAAACGTGTGATTAATGCATGTAGAGCACAAAGAAAGTTACGTACCTTTATTTTTCGTTCGAATTACTGGAAAGTTTGATGCTTTTTTAACGACGGACACGCTTTCACTATGCTGTTTTCCGGTTGCACGCAACGTTCGGAATATCGCGAACTTTACTTAACAGTTGTAAGTAAATTTATGTACAGAGACGCAGGGATTTAACAGAACGACCGTTATGCCAGACAACGGTTTATTACCGGCACGCGTACAACTTGTACGAACGTCAAGCACAACATGAGCACAATGATTTGATCTGCACCAATGTGAACGGAACTTCCATCTACGCATGTGTATTCATTTTACCGCCATTTCTACATTTAGGCGGGAACCGTTGATTTAGTTAACGTAATATTTCGGCTTTAGTAAATTCACAGAATATACATACACGCATTTCAACTATATTTTTGTAATATAATTGTTCATTGTGAATAAAATGCTTCTTATATTGAATAATTAAAGATATTACTCGTTAATTCAGCTATTTCTAATGTATTCTAAAAAATATATTATCGAGACAAATCTAAATCGATATATGATATAAATTAAAATTTAAAAATTAATTTTTATACTTTTTTTTCACTGTTGTAAAAAATGGTGGATATTAATATTAAAAATCGGGGACGTATGTTTGATATTCTAAAAAATTTAAAAAAAATATATGTGTAATGTATATATATTGTACATCGATTTTACAATCGATTTGACTCCATATTTTTAACCTGCGCAATGGGAACTTTTCAAATTAATGCGCAGTTTCGTTAAATGGCGTCTCGCGTCGTTCTGCGAATTTTCAAAGAATTTTGTTTCAGAGATTTGCAAACTGTAATATACTTGAAAATATTTTGTTAACATACGATTTTAATCTAAAAAAAGACACAGGTAAAAATTATTTTTTTCATTAGAGAAAGTTCTATATTTTAAATATTTTACATATTCTTGTATTCTATATGCATCTGCGCATATTTTTCCATTTTGGAATTTCCTATAAATTCATAAAAATTCTATTTATCACATAGTTACTAAAAAGCGTGCAAATTATGATATTTTAATATAAAATACTGATTTATAATTTAATAATTATAATTTTCAATGGATGTTCAACAAATTAAATTATTTATAATTACCAACCGCTATTTTGAATAATATAACGAGAGTTCTGTAAACTAAAATATTCGTTGTTTTTCAGGTGCAAAGATGTGTGGTGAAATTGTGAATTCTTTGATTTCAATGATTGTCCTTCTTTATTGGTAAGTAATGTTTGACTTTATTATCAGATCAATTTTTACAAAATTACTATGAAATATTTAAATTATTTATGATTACCAATCGCTATTTTGAATAATACAACAAAAGTTCTGTAAACTAAAATATTTGTTGTTTTTCAGGTGCAAAGATGTGTGGTGAAATTGTGAATTCTTTGATTTCAATGATTGTTCTTCTTCATTGGTAAGTAATGTTTGACTTTATCAGATCAATTTTTACAAAATTACTGTGAAATATTTAAATTATTTATGATTATCAATCGCTATTTTGAATAATATAACAAGTTTTCTGTAAAATAAAATTTTTGTTATTTTTCAAGATTTCAATGATTGTCCTTCTGGTAAGTAATATTTGATTTTATTATCAGATAAATTTTTACAAAATTGCTGTGAAATATTTACTACAAATAATATAATATAAAGAAGTAAAGAATTGAAATTCATGTATATGCGAATTAGAGATAATTAATATTACTCATAAATTATTATAAGCATCATTTAAAAATTAATTATCCAGTTATATCCAATAATTGATTCTGTATAAAATTATCATTATCTTTAGTGGCATTTTTAATCGGCCTTAAACGAATTTCAGTAGAAATTTGTTTGTTAATGTTGTCATAGAATTCGATCGGTTTTTTATCAGATTTCAACTTTTCAATACCAATATGTAGTTCGTTATTAACATTATTCTGACACATTAACTTTTTATTACGCGTGGTAAATAACTTCTCTTTTGTTTTTTCTATAACAGAAAGTTTTTCATTGTGATAATTCTCCCAGCAGTGTTGGAATTTTATGAATACATTATTCCAAATGTAAAGTTGTTCGACTGAAATGCATTTATATTAAAATTTATTAAAAAAATCTAGAAAAGTATAATATCACAAAAAGTGAATATATATTCATATACCATATAGAAAGAAAGTTATAAGTATAAAAGTTGCAGTGGGGAGAGTAATGTTAGGTAGAAGTACATTGGCCAAGCTTAAAAGCGCTGGTCCTTCACACAGAGCAATTCCTTTCATGGTATTCACTAACCATGGTAAATATAGGTAGGGAATATCGTATCTATCAGCGATAGTTATCATCAGAGTAGTTATAAGTCCTGTGAGTATGTTCGTTACTAGTATTACAATTTTTAAATCTGCGAACAAAGTTTTATTTTATTTAGGAAATCTAATTTTTCAATCTCATAAATTTTCAAATTTTAAAATTTAACATTTCCGCTTTCAAATTTCAAATTTTATATTATTTTATATTTAAGCATATTTTTCTTGAAATTCAAGAGATTGAGAACTTAAAGAGATGAAAGATTTTCGATAGAATTATAGATTCTATAATATTTATTTTATCATTACTATAATTTCGTCGAAAAAGAGCATTAAATGCCGCAGATTTGGTCATTAGTTTCCCGTGAGGAAAATGGTTTTTGGCTTCGAAAGTGATACAACTTAAACAGTATATCACGAAACACATCAGTCCCATATAGAACGTTTTTATCTGTCATAAAATTTATATAATGTAATATTAACATTAATATTAATTTAATTATAGTCTTGTTAAATTTTTAATTTTTTATACTTTCGAGAAATTCTTTTTATCTTGATTCTTTCCATTCTTTTTGTTACTCTGTGTGCATGTGTAAATAACATCTTTTTCAAATTTCCATGGCATCGTAACTGGATTTTATTAATTTATTCATACATAATAAAGATTTGAGGTTATGAACGAACTGCTAGCCACGTGTTTTTCAAATTACATGTGTACATATGTATGTACGTATGAATCAATAAACAAACGAAATTGTGGCACAGCACAATAAGTAGGCTGCAATTTCAGTCATTATACGTCGTATAATTATTTTTTATATATTACATATAATAAAAAATATATTTTATATTATATATTATATATATCACATATAGTAAAATATAAGATTTATATTATATTGTGTACGTTTTTTAAGATTTTAATTGTGTACAAGACTTTAATTTACATGAATTTTCTTTGACATTAAAAATTCCTAAAAATTCAACGAGATTGCCGAGCTTGTCTGTGGAACAAACAAAACACTTGAAGCCAATTATGTATGGTCAGCGCAGATAATAAAATCTCGTCGCGTTTTATGTGAAGCCCATCTAAGAATACTTTTACGCAGAATACAGTGACCTCTACGATAATCACGCATAATTGCATTAAGAGCCATGGTGTATGCAACATCGGATATTCCTAGAAAACAAACATCGTTTTATTTTAATACGTTGAACTTAAGGGAAATTTTCACGAATTACTCACTGTGATTGCTCCCAGCATGATCAAAGTGTAGTGTTCTATTCCCAGGATCGACGTCATTAGCTTTAGATCCCTTTCCACGTCTGTAGGTACTAATAATAGAACGATTAATTGTTATCAAATTATTTATTCTGACGTTAATAAGAGAAGTGAATGATTTACCAGTTTCATTGTTTCTGGTTTGTGAGGGTGATCTGACTGGCAGCTTGCAGTTTATTATTCGAACGATATCAAATGCTGTAATCACCTACATCATTAATTATTTAGTGTGACAGTGTATTTGTTAGATCGATTTTCTTTCAAATACAGTACTGTGGAAACTAATTTCATAATGTTGTATAGGAACGATATTTCTTTCGTAGTTTATATGTTCTTTGGCAATATTTCGATAAAAAATTATAAATTAAATGCATGGAACTACTTGCATTATAAAATAAATTAGTATTTCATTAATAAATCTGAAAAAGGAAGAAATAATGTGGAAAATAATAAAAAAATGAGTTTATTAAAAAATGATTTACTAGTATGTTTGAAATAATTCTTTGAAAAATCTTTTAGAATAACAAAAATATTAATTATTTATGTAAAATATGAATTATTTCAAATTAATCGACAATTTCTTGACTGCAAAAAGTTATGATAATTCTTGAAGCAAGTAAGTTTTTAAAACTTAACGACAAATTGAAAATAATCAAGTGTGTTCTCTCTTATCTGTAAAAGCAAAATATTTATTTATTAATTGGCCTAAAATTTTTCTTTGAAATAAAGTTAGACTTAATATTTGATGAATCAAATTTAGAAGTTCACGAATTATCAACTTCGTTTGAATGGTACAGATTCACGAACTCTGGTGTTCTATTATGCAGAAACAATTAAGGAGTATTACGATCGACTAACGGTCCCAATGAGGCCAAGTATGATCACGTAGATAGAATGTCCCATGATAGAATGGTCGCACACGGTACACGCCAGTTGTCCAATCCGCTGGAAATTATTAATCAAATTATCTATCTTTCAACATCACCTGATGAAAATGACAAAAACTAAAGAATACTAACTAAGTGTCCACTACGATCATTAATCTTTCGCCTACATCGAAATCTCATGGTTATGCTTGTCAAAAAATTTTACCAAAATAAGTCCAAATTTAATAAAAATAGGTAGAGAAGAATCATTAGAATTTCTATTACGCTTTTCTAGAATTTTGCAAGTTTGGATAATCGATTTATTTTAATTTCGACAATTTATAATTATTTCAACGAAGTTTCACGAATCGACGATCTGGTCCAATCAGTTTTTGATCGATTTGCATAACGATGAATGCAACGTTAACGACGTTATGTACACGCACGCACATGTGTTCATATTCTCACCGTATTTTTGTTTCCAATCACTGCTCTCAGATTGGAAAATCCCGAACGTTTCCAACGACGTGCCATTTCTTAAGTTCTCTTATACTTTTCATAGCTGATATATAAATATATACTGAAGCATTTTCCTATAAGTGAAAAATAACTTCAAGCCAAAATTTTTCTGGAAGGTTATACACAGTTTATTACCATATAATTTTAAATCGTCCCTTTGTGAACAATTTGAATAACGTTATTTTAATAACTCTGTTATGTACTGCGTTTCACTTCAAGGAGTCTAGTAATTTTTTTGACTTTTGTCGAGGAAAAAGGAAAATTTTCATCATGAACGCGTATTTTCATAAAATCCAGTCGATACGCGACAAAGTGAGTTAATAAATTCTTCGAAATTATTTAATTAATTACGATTTCATGAAGTTACTTTTTTCATTCGTTTCGCGAAGAGTTACAAAGATTCCATTTTCCATGGCTTATTTTTACATAATTTCATATTTTAACCTATTATAGTAACAATAAAATACATAATTTCATATTTTAACCTATTATAGTAACAATAAAATAATAGTTTAAATATACAAAAATATCTTACAAATGTTTTACAAATTGCTATAATGTATTAAATTTTAGTGCAATTTTCAATTACGGAATAAATATTATATTTATTCTAAAGCTTTAAAATGGTAATGTAACGTATAATTTATATTTTTCGATTTATGATCATAAAAAATTATAATCACGAAACAATTCAGTGAAAAAAATGTTTAATTTGGGAAATACTTATGATACGTTTGGAAATTATTCGTGTTTCGGGTCCTCCTTACTAATTTCAATGATCACGAAATATGTTCTTAAGGTCATTATTCTCGATATACATGTTACTGCCGCATAGCTTTATTTTCTAAGATATTTATAAAAATGTAGTTTATATTTTTTAAACGGCAAACTTCAACGATTTCAATGATTTTTAGATATTTGAGATTACACTCACAGTTATTTTGGTCTTTCTCACTGATTTCAATAACTCTGAATTATATTGTCAGAAATATACTTTCTTCCCAAAATTACATAAATTAGAATTAAATCAGAAATTAACCTAATAATACGAATATTTGAACCTCTTTTTTAGACAATCAATCATGGATTTCTAGCGCGGAAATTTAAAGCGAATTATTCTTCTTTAAACGAGAGAGACATGAAGGGAACGAAACTTGATTGTGTCCAGAGTTCTGAAAATGAAATACTAAGAATTTTTCAAGCTTTATTATTGTCTACTTGTATGCTACTTGTAAATTATCATAGCGTTCGTTATGGTCAAATAGAGTATAGCATTTTGGACACTGGCGAGATTGCTGAAGGTTACACTCATAAAGCTGTGATCACTTTGAGCTTAGGTTATTCCATGCCGTATGCAATTATTTCTTTCTTGGCTATTGGCATGCTTATTTATTCTCTGATTTCGGTAAGAAAGTTTTATTAGTTTTGTTATTTACATAGAGTGTTAATTATAATAATTCATCATGTTAATTACAATAATAGAATATTATTCGTTATAAATATTAATTACAATAATAGAATATTATTCATTATAAATATTAATTATATAGTAATAATATTTAATTTCTAATAAAATTTTAATTTTTAACAATCGCTAAATATTATAGGAAATTCCTCGATGGAGTCTGCCATCGATAGTTCTCTATCTGGCTGATTTTGTTTGTGGTATCAGTGAGGCTATTGTTGCTATTTGGTTATTTGTTTCCCATTTTCCTATATCAACAGCTTTGTCTTATACGACAGGAACAATTTTACTAATATGTATATACATCTTAATTCTACAACATAATATGTGAAGTATTCCTGAAATCGTGGTACAATCAGTACAATCGATTAGACTGTAATTCTACACGTAAAAATACGTCTAAAAGTAACACGAGAAAATGACATTTTTTCATTTAAAAATTTTTGTAAAAGTTGAGTTTAAAAATTCATCAAGTATATTTGAATTTCACTAATTGGAGCTTGTATTTTGCACAAAATAAGTAAAAAATATCGAATGAAATTTTGTCATAAGACGCTTTATTTCTAAGAACATTCAATTTTGAAAATTTACCAAGTATATGAAATATGTATCCTGAATCAAATCTTAAATATGTTTATACTATATTTTCTTAAAAACGAGGTCTTAAATTGAAAAATTTCATTCCATGTCACTGACTGTTTGTCATTATGATGCAGTGTGTTTAAAGTTTGTGATGTTTCTGTCTGAACATCAATTAGTAAAATAAGGACTATGAAAGAGTAAAAAATAGAGGTACCCATTTAAAAAATTTTAATGTTCACCTTAACAGGACGTAAATTGATAAAATGATTATATGTTCTTCTTGATACTATGCAGCTTTTATTTGAAACAATTTTTTGTATTATTCGTATTTTTCTCGATATTTGAGCGTTTTTAATTGAACTACAATATACAGGATAGGTCACCACATATTGCCATCTAGATTTACGTCATTATTATTACATTATTATTACATGTAGCGAAAAATGTTTCAGATGGTTTCGAGAGGTGCACATTTTGATGATACTAGCTTTCCTGTAGGTGGACGTGTAGAGGATATATGAAGGTCATTAACGTTTTCTTAAATGGAACTATATATTTTTTATTGCATCAGTTGATGCACCTTGATATTCTTTACAAAAAAGTATTAACCTATTTATGTTAAAAAATCATTAGTTTAGGAGATATTTTAATTTTAATTTCGTAAAATTATCGTGAAAGACATGGAAGAAGAAGAATAGTAGAATTCTTATATTTATACTGTCGTTGTCTTTTACGCATAGATTTTACAAAATTAAAATTAAAATGTCTCCTAAACTAATGATTTTTTAACACAAGTAGGTTAATACTTTTTTTGTAAAGAATACCAAGGTGCATCAACTGATGCAATAAGAAATATGATTCCATTCAAAAAAAACGTTAATGATTTTCATATGTCCTCTACACGTCCACCTACAAGAAAACTAGTATCATCAAAATGTGCCCCTCAGGAAACCTTCGATTCAACTTCATCTGAAACATTTTTTGCTACGCGTAATAATAATAATAAATCTAGATGGCAATATATGGTGACCTACCCTATATATCAGTACAATAACTCTTGTCCGATCGAAAATTAGTCAAATTTTTAAACTCGACTTTTGCAAAAGCGAAACACTCTTTTTTAGAATTATTTTTTAGCCGGTTTAGAAACATGCTGTACATTTGATTATACGTACAGTAATTGTATGGAAAATTTTGTTGTCTAGTTGGAGAAATTTGGATGTGGCTCGGTGTTCTTCGACTGTACGAACAGAGAACTTTCAAATGAAGCGTAGCATCGTCATTAAAACGAAAATAAAAGGAAAGATTCAAGAAAAGAAGCGAATGTATCTTTTGTTTAAAATTATATTTTATAACTTATGTGTGTACAGTTTTCTAATAAAATATATCGGCCGTCATGCGATGTGCATCAGTATACTCGAGTAGACGATAGGGCAGTTTAAACCATCCGTCGGACACTTTGGTTTCGAGTTCAGGATCCGGATTTCCGGGCAATAATACAGTCTACAAGGAAATACAATTATTTATATATCAAGATATATCAAGGCTTTTATAATCTCATTTTAATTAATTTAATTTTACCTTGGACAATATGTTTCCAACGCTTCTTTCAACGTGTATTTCCCATTGTGTTTGTTTCTCGATATTTCTTGGACCACAAACCCCATGAAAGCTTGACATGGTACTCCTGTTACCTGAATGTCATTTTCTGGCTCAATAGTTGCTAGCTTGTCTGGCAAACACTCGTTTTCATTGCTACTGTAAGAACAGAACACAATTTTATACATTATCATTGCACTGCCAATGTTTATGCAAATTCATATTTTCAAGCCAAACAATCTAACGAATTTTACTTTATTTTGTATTTTGCATAAGGCATGTATGCAAATGAAATAATCGATTCGAAAAATAAAGGTAGTAAAGAAACATTAAATTTATGTTAAATATCAATAACATGCTTTGGATTTTATAAACTTTTCCATATTATGTATATTCTACATAATATATTTTTATAATTTCATAATTTTTCATGAATGTATAAATATTCGTTTAGTTATTATACACAGAAATGCGTGTAAGATGAGACAGTTTCTGTAATTTCGTTCTTACTTGCAAAGAAAACTTTTCACCGAGTCTAAATTGCAGAACATGTTCGGTTTGAGCGCGACACCAGGGACGCTCCAAAGTAATTGTGCTTTGGCTGCGATCTC
This sequence comes from Frieseomelitta varia, assembly GCF_011392965.1. Lineage (NCBI taxonomy): Eukaryota > Metazoa > Arthropoda > Insecta > Hymenoptera > Apidae > Frieseomelitta > Frieseomelitta varia. Next base: position 150,917 of record NW_025110424.1, on the reverse strand, counting down.
CAGAACTTCGTCGTCCAATTGTTTCGCAACTTTCGATAATTTCGAGCTACAAAGAGATCATTGAAACGACGAGAATAATAGAAAAAGTTTGTAGTCGATCCTCACCCCTTGAAGAATTTATCGATCGACACATTGATGTTCCTTATGTTTCCATTTCCAAATACCAATCGTTGCCTGAGCCTATCCTCTGGACTCGATACCGAAGAATGATAGTTATTCGGATCGTTCAGTTTAGATTCTAATCTTGTTCTATTAATACTCGACTGATTCAAGCTTTTCCTGTTCGGCTCTTCTTTTATTAAGTTTATCAGATACACCTATGGTAGAAATTGTCGTGTTACTAACATTTTAGACTGAACAAACTCTAAAGTTCCAAAGATTTACTTCGAGATCTTACATTGAAGTCTGGATGTCTTCTGGCTGCAGTTTCTATGTAGCAGTAATCTGTCGTGGACCAATTTTGATTAGCCAATTTGAAAAAATACACATTGGACGATGTTCTGACCTCTAGGATCGAGATTTCTTCCATTCTAAAATATCGGATGATTTATAGAATAATTTTAGTTTCATGTGAATTGATTTTGATAAATTTTCGTGTCGTCTATGGAAATCATTGAGCAAGTGTTCTTGGTAGAAAGAATACACCAATGTTGCGAAGTAAAAGTTTCAAAAGATCTAAGGAAACAAATGAGATAACTCATAACTAGAACTTGTATAATGACTAACGTTACTAAATTATTAAATGGAAATTGCGGATGTATAATATAATTGAAAAAAATAAGATCTAAGTAGGAAATTATTTTATTTACTCGATATTATAAGATATATTGTACTTTAAATATTTTATATATTTTTTCATATTATTTTATGCGTCCTTGCGTTTTCAAATTTTTCATAAATACATAAAAATCCATAATTTTAGTAATCGTTATAATGTGGAAAATTGTAAGCTTTAAATATATAATATTTAATACATAAGGAAGTTTTAAGTGCCAATACATAAATGAGTGAGAAGCCAAAAACTGATCAACTCCACTGTGTAATGTTATAAGTATTATTTTTTTAAATTTACTTTGGAATATTTATTTAAAGTAGGATTTCGACTAATCAGTGCAATCTAAGGACATAAAAATAATTGTCTTTTTATATAAAATTTATTTATATATATTTATATTTTTTATATTTGTTGAGTTTATATATACAATTAATTTATATCTTCATTGAATTTATAATATATAAGCAACAAACAAACTAGTGGAAGTAATTTATTTATTTTTTAGTAATTTTGATATCTGGTTAAGAAAGTTAGAGATAATGTTGATCAGTTTGGTGTTTGAAAAATTTAAATAATATTCGCAACTCGAGATTTAAGATATTTCCATTTTAGGATTCTTCTTTTAAACTAATAAAAATGTCTAATATATAATATGTATAATATGAGTTAACTGCTAATTAGATTAATCTCTTAGCGAATCTTGTATAGATTGTCGTTTCTTTACATTTTATCGTCCTCTACACATTATGTCTTCGAATTTTTTCTTATTTTATCTTTTTGTCAAACTAGTGCTAATAAACATCTGATTACAGTGAAGAGTATAAACCATAACTGAACAGATTTCATACAAATTCTTTTGTTTCATACAAAACCATTGATATTAAGATATACAAAGAATGAACATAACAAGAACATTTTAGAGAATCAAAACCAATACGTACAATTTTTTAATATTATGAATGTTTTCTTTAGTTTTTCGTATATTGTAAAAAAAAAATTTATTCATTTAATTTCTCGCAATCGAATATTTCAACTTTAATAACTTACTAACATTTATTTTAATGTACAGTTTACACAAAATTTTTTCGGTGATTGGAATGAAATTTCCATCGTTCTTTAATTTTTTTCAACTAAAACAAGGACTGGAGAAAAGTGATATAATTACATACATTGTCTATTATCTATTAAACAAAATTTTACGAAAAAAAATTTTTCTTATTTTGTGGTGTTGAGACCAATATTAAAGAAATTGATCTGAAAAGTGGAGAGTCAAATTGTCGAAAGTGAATTTAACCAAATATCAATATAGATAGACATTTACAGTACGTATCATTTTATAATCTCAATAGAATTGAAATCCGGATATTGCGAATTAAATCAGAAGAGCAAATTTTTCTGAGTTAATTTTGCGCACTTTTTGCATTAAGCTTAGGATTACAATTATGTTCAAATATAACAGCTTCTTTACAAAATATTTTCGACTATAAAATATTTTTACACAAGTGTTATTGTATCGTCCATTTGATGTGATAGACCAATTTTACTGGTATCACTGAATTAACGAATATTTTTTGTTGAACTTTTGAAAAGTTGCATTATTTTTGCAATATGTATTTTTTTGTATACCTTAATCTTCTTGTTGGTATAGTTATGCTCCTCACTATAATAAACTATAAAATAAGTAAATTCTTTGTAACACAAACAAATATAGCGTAAATTCTCAGATATAAGACAAGAAAAAAATTTATGTTTGAAATTTATATGACCAGAGAGATTCTACTGACAATGAGCCTAAGCAGAAAAGAATTGAATAGCGTTCTCGAATAAGGAGCTGATTACTTTTGAAATTGAATTAATGGTATGATTCTATAGTCTCTGGAGATTCTTTTAGTACATATAAAATATTCTTTAGTACATAGCAAATATTCTGTCACAAATCCATGTAGAATAGAAAAATAGAACTTTAACATACACGTTTGAAATTTTTGGAAGTATAATTTCAAATCTTGTTATCTTGCAACATATCAAATATAGTAAATATAGTAAATATACGTAACAAATCAAGATTTATCATTAAATTCTTCGAAATCACTGTACAATTGAAATATTTTTGTAGAATATCATATAAATTTCCTACACAGGGAGAAAATTATGACTCAGTCAGTCTTTGTCAATGTGTCCATCTGATGCTTTTTATTATCTCGCTATATTCTTTCTATTAAGAAGCAATAATTTTGCTGAAATGAAGATTGTCTAGACACCTGTTACCGATAACAGTGGGCACACAAATAGTCACCGTAAGGAAGATCAAGAAAACCAGACTTCCTATGATTAGACAGGCTGTCAGGAATGCGAAAAACATGTCTGCTGGCCATTTTCGTAATTGATTTACTACACCTTTGATTATCGGCGTTTCACAAGGTGTCTCGACGAACCTGGTGAACTTGTCACCGTGATTGTCCGGGTAAAGAAGCGACACGTCCTCTCCAAACGGATCTATAATTGTCGAAACGAAATGGTATAAAATGCTGGAAGATTCATTCTGTTTTGATTGATCTTAAATTAATTCGAATAAGAGAAATAAAAGTTCGTTTGCAGATTACTAGTTTTATCAAGAATGTCTAAATACTTGATAAAGGAGGAAATTTCTACAAAATTCTTTTGTTTTCAACTTTTAACTGACATTATTGATTTTAACTCTTCACTAACTATTGAGCTGTGGAGCATCATAACATGTCAGAGTTGAATTATTTAATTTTGAAATTTTTAATTTAATTAAATTATTAATCGCTATCATGGACGAGAAATAACATGAAACAAGAAATAAAATCGAGACCTCTAAATTTTAGTGATTCACAATTTTTTTTTTTATTGGCGGTCATTGTTAAATTATAATCTGTTATTAAAATAACGATAATTTTAGCAAAAAGAAACAATAACATACATAATATCTCAAAATAAGAATCCATAAATCTCCTTTATTCTCTGATCTGAATAATTCAAATAATACAAATTTCTATAATCATGTAATAAGTATTACGAAGGTTAATATCTTATTAGTTCCAATTATTTTATGAAAATTGTTGATTTTCATGTCAACTATAATATATAATTCTACGAGTTTGAAAATTAAAGCAAGAATAAAATAAAAAAAAATAAAATAATAATAAAATAAAATAAAATAAAGATTAAAGTAAGAATAATAATATACAATAAAATTCATTTGCTTGTTATTTTCTATTTTTCTATTGTTTTCAATGTGAAATAAATCTCGGAGCACTCTTGCCAAAAATTATTACGAGGTAAATTCGACCAGTAAATTCGGTTTTTGCCGAAGTTTCAAAGATTGCAAGGAAATGGACAGAAATTTGAAGAAAGTTTTTTTTTTGGAACGGTTTCTCTCTGATCACTTACCCTTCGTGTTCGGCATAATGTCGATACTTTCACACTACTAATGTCGTTCTCGTCTCCGGCTGTTTATGCAGTTAGTTCTGCTCGCCAAGTCAGCATTTCGCAATAATTGACCGTATTTAAATTGAGTCACGACGATTTGCCAGACTACGGAGGTGGACTGTGTCACGCGGTTGGCATAATGTTCAAAGCGGAGCATCGAAAATGTGTTTCGGCCAGCGAAAGGTACGCGAAATGGAGATGCTCGCGTGGTGAAATCATGGACGAAGGTTATTCTGTGATGTTCGCTTGTTTCTCGATACATTCTTTTTCCTTTTCGTTTATTACTCTGGTGATGTGTTTGTAATGCTCGTTCATCCTCACTCTGACAGATTCGTGCTCAGTTATTGTACCATCATTCGTTAAGGGCTGGTGAGACATAGATTTTTGAAATAAATATGTAAATGAGAATAAATAGAAATAAATATTTTTATTTCCTCAAGAGAGTAACGCCGAGTTTAGTAAATAATATACTTCATTGAAATAGTATTTCAAATTTATATTTTAATAACTTATACAAATATTTTATTAACTCATACAAATACTATTGTGAAATGAGTATTTCATTGAAATATAATATATACAAGATAATATTTCAAATAATAATATTTCCATTCATTTTTATTTCAAATAATAGTGTTGTACATATAAGATAATAATAATAATAATAATAATTATATCAAATAATATATATATCAAATAATAATATTTCATTTTTATTTCAAATAATAGTGTTGTAAGTTTCGAAACTTTATACTGCAATAGATGTTTATCGAAGCATAAGACTTTTATTTTATTTATAAATAACTAAAAATTTTTACAGAAAGTAAATTTTTACATACTTCTCTACATACTTCTATTTGCTTTTCATACATATTAACTTTTAAATAATCTTTTATTCAGAAATACAACTTACAAGAATGCAACTTATTTATCTGTATGTACGCGAACGTGATCTTGAGAAAATATTGTGCAAAATTTGGAAAATTTGTTTCGTTTCGAAATTTTTATTTTCCATTCCCTATTTTTTTTACACTTAAGTATCAGAGTATAAATAGTATTTGTTCATGATTTAAGCATTAAATAATAATATTTCCACATAGTATTTACTTACTGAAATATTGCCATTCTTTTTCGTAAAATAAAACAAACTTGTGTTTCTGTTTTTTCAAAACGTCGTGTCACTGCTGCGGTGATTTGCTGCAAACCACTTCTCTGCATCGGATTTTAGACCAAACGAACGAATGCTCGTTTATTTACTTCGACCGAATTTGTGCTTATATTTATTTATGTTCATTAAACAAGTTGTTAGTATAATAAATGAGCATAAATTCGTATTTATAAAATACATTCGTTCTGTAAGAGATTTGGCAGATAGAATTTAGTAAATGAAAGATACTTTAATTTTATTTACTTTTGCTACAATTCTTTTATTGTAATGTTTATATGTGTTGTAATTATATTTTATTGTAAAGTTTGATACCTACCTTAGTTTTCTATTTCATTTGGAAATTCATATCAATTTCGGGCAAAAATTTACATGCTGTAAATATTTTAATGGACTTTTAACGAAAAGGAGTTTTCTAAGATACCAGAACTTCTCTTTTAAATTAATAAGTAGATTGTTTATTCTTATGCATTTATAGAAAATGCAGAATTGCAAAATTGCACAGATTCTAGAAATTTGTAATTATGTTCTTAAAAATACAACTTTGCATAAAAAAACGCTAATAACTTTTATGGAACATAATAATTTTAAACTTTTAATCGCTAATGTTTATTAAGATATACAAAAAGTAAGATAAATCTGAAGAAATGTTTAAAACTTTTAGCAACTCATTAAAATATGATTATTATTTCGTTTAGAATTTTGTGATGTAAAATATCTATATATAGCATGTAATAAAAATGTCATCAATTGTAAAAAAATATAAAAAATTCATATTTTATACAAATAATAATCTAATTGTAAAATAAAATCTTCCTTGTTTTGTCATAGATAAATTTTTTCTTATGCTTCTATACATTTCATAAATTATTCCGTATATAGTATCTTTTCTAAATTTTCTGAATTTAATTTATTTAAAGTTTTCTCAGTAAAGTTCAAATCAAAATATTCTGATATTTTATATTTATTGCACATATAATTATTAATGTATTTTAATTAATAATTATTAATCTATTTTTTGCATATTCTGTACATAAGTATTAGCGCACCCTCTTTTTCGAAAATATCTTAACACATACAATATTTTCATTATAAACTGCACTATTCTCTTTGATGGAAATAGATCCGTAATAAAAAAACTTGATGAATTGGACTTTAAAAATTTTCGATAATAAAACACGTTATAGTTTCCGAGTGCCACAATGCATTTTGGGAATTGTACAATAGCAACGCACAATTTCAAAAAGATAAAAAAATAACTTACTTTATCAAGTACTTTCCTACACGTTCAAAAAGATAAAAAGTTGGTTACTTTATCTAATCAATTAAATACTTTATCTAATCAAACAATTTTCTACGGCATGCTAAACTTAAAAACTTAAAAAACAATCAATAGAAATGATTTGAAAAAGTAAATATTTCTTCAGATATTACAAAATTAATTCCGAATCGATTAATTACAAATAATGGTTATTTCCTTGAATATTTCGTCAGTACTACTAGAGTATTGTACAGATATTGTATAATAAGTAATGAAATATTCAGAGAGGATGACATGTTACGATATATTAAATAAATATATTAAAAGATAAATATTCAAAGTCTTAATTTGTCAAATTCTTAATTTGGTATATGTTCCTCGTTCACTATTAAATTTTTAAACTTTTGATAATAACATCTAAAGGGTCAATGTATTGAACAAAATATTAAATACTTTTTCTGTTTGTAGTAAATAAAATAAATGTATTTTCTTAAGTTACAAGCGCCAATACTTGTTTGACTATATAATCTTCGTTTCTTTTTAAAAACTTTCTTATACTATTTTATTGTATAATTGAGTATTTTGAAAGAATATATAATATGCATGTTAAAAGGTACTAAAAGGTATTGCTATTTGATACTGATAGATCACTTTAATATATAAAGATATTTAAAAAAAGGGAGGTATGCCAATGCTTCTTTGTTATATATATTTGTATAATATATATATATATATATATATATATATATTATAATATATATATTTATAACATTATATATATATTTGTTTATAATTTTGGCCAATTAATTATTATTAACTAATTATAACGTTCTGTATGTTACCATTCTAATACTATTCTAATATTTGTGAATAGAGAGATATTTAGAAAAAGGGGAAAAAGCAAATTTACACGTACGTTTCAAATGATCTTTATTACAAATAACATTTTCACAATTTACGCTAGAAGTCACGATGGCAGGTATCCATGTCCCGGAAGAACATGCGGAGCTACCACTCAATCGAGGTTTTTCTGCGCATTCCGTCTAAATAATATCAAAATAAATCGATTTGGTTCCCCCGTGCGGATTGATTGAAACACTGAAAACAGCTACCGATTTCGTGCAAACTTATTCTCGCGATCGACAGTGATTTTTTTTTAACTGGAAACGTTTCTATGTACAGTAGAACTTTATTTATACGATATTATTATTGTCAGGGTACAAATAGTTTATATAAGAGAAGTCCATTAATTTTCTCCTGTGTTAGTGATCTTTCTTGTTCATGTAACAACAGTTCAGGAGTTCAACCAGCAAGAATTCGTGTAATCGAATGTTAATAAAAATTTAGTCCAAATAAATCAAAGTAAATCAATATAAACGGAGTTCTACTGTACAAACATCGAGCTATTTACAATACCCTGGAAGCAATAAATATCAACTCTCTTAGTACTCAATATGCGAATCTCGCCGCAAATACTGAATTTTCTACTGAAAAGCAGTATTTTAAACGTGTTTGACAATGCAAATTGTAGATTACGATGCAGAAAAAAGTTGTAAGGCGCTAAGAGGGTTGAAGCTAACTTATTTCGACAAGGCACTTCTTTTCTTCGCAATTTTTCTTCTATTTCTCTTTATATTATAGTTACAAGTATCGTACATAAAATTTATTGTTTCCGCTATTTGTTGTTGATACAGTTGTACAGACTGTCGCATTAATCCATTGAAGACTATTTATTTGCAATATTTTTTTTCTCTTTCTTTTTTTGAAAGAATACCACTATATAATATTGTGATTTATTTCTTTTCATTTTATATTCAATTTTACGTACCATACAATGTTTCCCCAATAATGATACAGAATTTTTAACCACTGTATCAATACTTGATCTTTAATGGATTAATTTACCGAGATTGACATAATACTGGTAAATCTATATGGTTTTGTTTGAACATTGATGCTTTGTCAGGCATGGACGTAACTGATGTATGGCTTCAGTCACAATATCTTAACTTAACATTTAGTACGTACTAAATTGCAAAAAATATTCTCTCGACGGTTTTCTAGATACTCTTGTTACGTCTAGTCGATTTTCATACCTAAATCTATTATCAAGTATGCCAACTTTAAATAACTTAACCTTAGCTTTTCGTTCTTTCCTTTTTAATTCTGATTACTCAAATTTCAGTACTTACAATATCTCAATTCTAAAGTTTTACATTCTAAAGTTAGACCAGCGTATGCTTCACTCGCGGAATGACATCGTGAATATTTTTTTTTTTTATTCGAGCCTTTGAACAAAGACAGTTATACTCACGTTTCATTTCTAGATGATTAATTTTACTAAATTGGACACAATTTGATTGGCTCTTTCAATTGTTACACGTGAAAGCTCGTGACCGACCTGCGGTTTGGAGTGATTTACAATCATTGTAAAATGGCGAATCAGAAAATAATTGTGCGCGTATCTTCTACTTAATTTGTACAACGTAAATTTTGCAGATACTTATAGCATAGTTTGAAAAATGACGAGTATAAATTTTTTACAAATTTTCATCTTACACTGTAATATCTGGATTTTCTCACAACAACCAATTACAATTTTATATTATAATTTCAGTAAAATTGTGGATGATTCGTAAATTTGCAAAATTTATTAGTTTCTTTCTAATTTTACTATCGCACATGTTACTTGTTACATGCGACTTGCAAGATTTCGTTAAAATAATATTAGCTTGACTATGCTAATATTATGGCTATAATATATCATTAATCTGGCTAATATTGGAAAGAATCTGAATATAAAGAATAAATAGTACAAAATATTCATTTTTACCCAGAAGAATTTTAAGAAGCGACGACTGCATACATTCTAAGATATGTATATTGATTTTGCCAATTATCTAACAGAACTATATATCAGAACAAAAATGTGAGGATTTTAAATGAACCTGTTTGTACCTTTTACTCACTATTTGTAACAATATCTTTTAGATTTTACACGTTTATCCTTTCTCAATATTTAAATTTTCATAATTTAAATTATGAAATAATTAATTTGGATATTTTCCAAAAGCCTAATTTTAACAAGAACAATTCAAAGGAGTCCCGTGACTTTTGCATAAAATTAATAAAAAGTAAATGTTCAAATCCTCACATTATCAGCTAGAGGGTTGACTAACAACTTCGATCTTGCTTTGGAAAATACGCGAAACTCGATCTTTCTGTTCAATTGCACTGGCACTTAGAAGAAAGGCACTCAGACGCTCGTGTACGAGACTGTCTGCTTCCCGGCGACATTCTTTTCACCAAATTTACGAGAACCATGCTCGCTAGCTAAATTCTTCGATGCCTCGCTGTCCAACGAGCTGTTATCACTGTTACGTCCTGACAAAGCTTCGTTCACATCTTGAAGCTGCGCGTTCTCGTAACTTCTTCTGTTCCTCGCGATCACAGATTCATTGGGAATTTTTAGATCCCTCCTGACGTACTCGGGGCTGGAATTGCACTGCGTTCCTTCGTAGAAGCCCGACTCTGGCGACAGATCCGATATCGGCAACAAGTTTGAGGAATTCGATGGAACCGGAGACTTTGAAGGGGAAGCGTACCCGTTCGATGATAAATTAGGATGCGACAGTGAGGTACTACCGTCTTTAGTCAACGTCTCCTGCGGCTGATGCGACTTCGACGATTTCTCCATTTCTATTATCAATCTGTCGTCATTGGAGTTCAGTCTTCCTCTGGTGTCTGCGTCTTGGATTTCTTTGGACCCTTTCACGCAAATAGCCTTCCTCGTTGTATTGAAACACTCCTTGCCCTCCGCGTGTCTTCTGTTAACGGCAAAATTGTCCCTGTAGCCGGTCTCCGTCCCATTCTTATTGTCCCAAGGGATCAGTATATATTTCCTAGACCCGTTCAAATTTCTTCTAGATCCATCCAGAGACCTTTTATCCTCCTCCAAGCCTCGAATGACGTTTCTGTGATAGAGGCTTCTCTTGGAACTGTTCAACGATCTTCTTTCCTCATCCACGAGCGAATGCTTCCAGTTTTTCCGGTTGGTTGACTTTAGCAACAACGGGCTCCCCTCTCGCGACGTTTCTGGCTCCTCGAAGATGATCTCGCGGCTGTTCTTCAGGATTTCTCTGTTCACCAGTTCTGGCAAATGCTGTAGCTCGACCTCGCCCATCACTTGGATCCCGTCCGGGTCCAAATCCAGAATCTTGCAGTGGCCGTGGTCACGATTGGCAATCGCTGGCCCGTGATAGGACGAGTCTCTGTAAGAATTTCGACAAGTGGTCGCCTCGTCGGCGCTTGTCTCACTTCTGCCGCTGTCCACGTACGTTAAATGGTGATTTGGATGGTGGTGATGATGATTTAGGTGAGAACGGTGACCACAGTGGCACTGGCTGTCCTGACAGGATTCCGTTAGGAAATCCTCGTCGATTATCATACCTGGAAAATAGCCTTCTACTTAGAGGATTCTAATTTTTTTCGCCTCCTCGACTGTGTGAACGAGAGGATTTTGTTTTTTTTAAGGATTTTATAAATCTCGATGGTCAATTGTACGTGTTACGATGTAATCTCCTTTCTCGAAGAATTATTTTCTTATTGTCTTAGGATTACCTTAACCTCTTGCGCTGGAATGACGTGAACTTTTTGCCCCAAATTGCAACACTTTCTCAGTTTTAAGTATATTTAAATGTAACCCAGGCGAAACAAATAATGAATAAGTTTATTACTTCTTAATAATTTTTATACAGTGATATCATAAGCGACGAATTGTTATATACGGTTCGGTCACTCGTTATGGTCCGCGAATCAGTTGCCAGCGCAATCGGTTAAGAGAGCCAACAAATACCAGTTTGCTTAACTCTTCGTAAACAAGCGTTTATTTCACGCTCTATAATTAAATTTAGTGGTTCGTAACTTTTTGATTATTCTAGACTTTGACGAAATGTAAAAGAATTCTGAGACACTTACGAATATTTTAAATATCTTTCGATAGAAAGAAAAAACTGGAAAAGGGAGATATTCGAGGAATTGAAATTTCGCTTGTTCCTTCGTAATTCAGTTTGCTTACGAAGAGTTAACCCTTTGCTGTCCAAGCATTCGACACTTTATCTCAATTAATTTATTCAACAAGTGAGATTCGAAGATGTTTATAATTTGGTATTCTCATATTTTCATATCATCATTATATCATTAAGTTAAATTACGATGAGAAAGAGCATGTTTCGTGGGTTAAGATTGAAAGTAACGTGAAATTCAATTTGATGTAGGATTGCAAAGGGTTGTTAAAGATGATTCAGTAGATATGTGGTATCAGCGATTGTTTTGTACTTGTATATGATAACCCTTTACCGAAGAACGTCTCGATCATATCGCGGAACAGTTTCCGACGGGAATTAGGACAATACGAAAGACAGACATAAGCGCAAGACGGACAGGCTAACAGCATTTATATCAGCAACAGAAAATTTATTGTGGAAACTTTAGTTCGTCTTAAATTACGGTAGTGCTTCGCTAAATGGGATCAATTATCGAGACATATCTAATTTCAGAAAGTCTTGAATACATGTTTTTTTTCTCTTTTGTTTATTCTATAAACAAAAACTCACGAGAGCATCATAGGTATCAATGAAATTCCAAAATATAAGTTCTATTCAGACACTTTTGCAAAACAAAGCTATACAAGGTGTTCAATAATAGACGGACCAATATTTATTTGGTATGAAGAATCCAAAATATCTCCACAGTTTAACCTCTTGTCGAGAATTTTTTGTCCCAAAATTGCAATATTTTCTCAGTTTTAAATACATTTAGGTATAACCTAGGCAAAACAAATAATAAATTTATTACTGTTCAATAATTTCTATTGTTCAAGAGGAAAGCGACGTATTACTGTATACGGTTTGGTCACTCGTTACGGTCCGCAAACCAGTTGTCAGCGCAAGTGTTTAACAAAAAATTCTCTACGCAAAGAAATATAAGATAACTGAAACGAATGTGACGATATCAATCAATGACATGAATCAATGATAAATATCATTAATTAACAAAGCCTTGAACGTGATTTTGTTAGTTTTTGTTTTTGTTTTATCTTGGTTTGTAGAAATATCTTACACGTTATTGAACACTTTGTTTAATAGCAACGGAAGTAAATTAGAAAAGTTCCAAAAACTATCAGGGGATATACATAGTGACGGAAGCCAAATTGATCGATAACTTATTCTCAAAAAATAAATAACTTACTTTTATAAATCTACCGAACAGAACTAAATAAGTAACAGCTACGTAGAAATCTGTTTTACCTTATAGAAATTACACCGAACACTCCATTTTGGATATTTTCGTTTATACGCTTAACTTAACGGAATTTTTTCATCTGTAAATTCATAATAAACGCATGAAAATTTACAGTCCGATCGCCACGTTTTTCACTAATTTACGGGGCTGATCAATCCAGCTTCTGAACCCAATTAACGAAGCAAAAATCGGGGCCAATTAAACGCGGTGCTACGGCACACACCGTCATCGCTTATCGTTACGTCCAAGATGACGAGAATCTGTCTCGGTATATCCTCCGTACGATATTATTTCCCTCTCTATTTCAGTCTGTTCGTTCTACATTTCCCTTTCGAAACGGGGACACGTTTCCCCGGGTCAGTGGACACGCTCAGACACCCGAGCTCTCGTCGATCCATGGAATGTCAATTTGATGTTTCGGTGATCCGTGGGAAGAGTGTCCTTGAGAGGCAAGGAACTCCGGGGCGTCTGCTTGGTCGCTGGTCAATATCACTGGCGCGGATTTCGGCTCGCTAGGAATTTTCCGTAGACCTCCATCTACGATATACACCAGCACCAACAGGGTCAGAGAGACATTGAACAAAACTCGTTCGCAGAGTTGTCGACACGTATTAAAGGCTTGTCGTGTTGGTAACATGCAAAGGCTTTGCAGCGTTGCTTCGAAGCTTAAAGCGCGAGGCTGTAAGAGGAGATAATGGAGGCAAGCACGAGGCAGGCAGCTGACTCGATATCGATTAGTTTGATTCGCGTGTACATCCCAATTAACGCACGTGGCCGGCCTTGTTTTATCATTAGCTGTTGTTTTGCAACGTGTTATTGGCCAACGCATCGCGGAAATTTTTAATTACACCGGACATTCCGCTCTAGAAAAAAAATTGAATGGCCTTAGTGTCGTTGACGTACGTCGTAATGAAACACGGGTGAGCTGTATGATTTTACATTGAGTTTCGCAGTGTCTGATTTTAATGTAATACGTGAGGTACGATATGGAGCTGGGAAGAAGTATCGTGGGATGATTAACTATTTTGTAGGTATTCTGTTGGTCTCGCAAAATGAAAATATCTCGTTAGAGATTGAAGTTATAGAAAAAAAAGAAAAATATTCTTGTAAAAGTTGTTGGATATAAAAGAGCACATTATGTGATATTTTTGTGGATGGAGCGGTGGAGCAGATGTTTTTAAATGGATTCATATAATTTTGAATGCAGTAATCAATTTATTTAAAAAAAAAGATATTAATCTATTTAAGTTGGAAAACTATTGGTTTAGGAAATAATTTTTGATTCTTTTTAAGTTTGCGAAAGAGGAAGGAAAAATATGAGCGATATTCTTGTGTTTATGTTGTCCCTGTTTCTCATGCGATAAAATTGACATCTTGTGTATGATCTTGTTTTTATATACGTGATGTTTTCAGTTTGCATGATCGTATTAATCTGACATAACCAATTGCATTCTTCTCACGGGACTTTTTTCCAACTCCATGCAGTACGTGTGATAAGAAAGTAATGAGACTAATAAAAAATAAAATATATTAATATTTGCGAAGAGTATAATTGAATAACAATAACGCCAATAACAATGAAATAATTTAAATGTCAATCATATAAAAATCCACTTGATTCATTTCCACAGTCAAACTTTACATTATATACTGGCCGAAAAAAATAAGAAAACTTTTTTCCTCGAAAATTGTAAAAATTTAAACATCTCTAAAAGAGATAAATTAATAAATTTTTTTCACGATTACATTCATCATGATTTTGAAGATTGATTTCATCGTTATTGATTCAATTATGTTCTTCATTGTACGTAAAATAAAACATATATTTTTTTATTTCTTCCAAAATGTGATTTTCACTTTAATTTTTCCGCTGATTAAAATACCAGTTACGCAAAACAAATGATAAGTTTTACTCGTAATATTCACTGAAAAGTGAAAAAAAACAAGATAAAAAACTAATCTTTCGTTATACTAATTTAACATGTATGAAGATTTAAATATTTTCCTTCTCATTAAACAATTCGATTAACAATAAACATCACCTGAGATTCAGTCTCATTATTTTTATCATACCGTGTACAGAAAATGAACGTGAGATTCAAAAATCGCCAACGCAGCTAACTAGTCGCTAAATCTAAATATATATACACATATTTAATTTGTTTTTTTTTTTTAAAAACTCGTCCTACGAAAAAAAAGAACACCAAAAAAATAAAACTAAACAGACGAAGAAAAATAAAATTCCAATCCCAACTATTTATTTATGTTCATTCTCTAAAAATCGTCTGAACCCACTTACCGTTCCCATGACGAAGCTCCTCCTGCACCTTGTAAAATTCCGCGAGTTCCCTGCCGGAGCACAGAGGTGTCCCGACTTGCGCGGTGCTGTTGAACAAGGAGTAATCCACCTCGTAGCCCTGTCTCTCCTTCGAGTACGTGACCATCGGCTCGAACCTGTGCCCCCAGAGAATCTCCTGGGGCAAGTAACTAGATCTAGCCTGGGTAGTTTGCCCCGTCGATTCTATCGTGCCCTCGAGGATGGCCACGATCTCGAATCTCTCCGTCAGCATGTCCTCGGCGGACATATTGTAAAACGGAGATTCCGCGTTGATTCTGTGAACGATGGTAGTGGGCCAGATAAAGAACAGGTTTCCATTCTGGCCGTCGGTGCCTACGGCCAACTCCTGTTGATTCTGCGACAGTACCTCGCCTTCCTTGGTGGTCCTCGACCTAATTAACTGCGCCCTGATCGCCGCTCCAATTATGTGACTTTTCCTCATGTCACCGACGCGGAACATCAAACAGAGTTCGCCATCTCTCTGACAGATGACGGCGTTTCGTGAAAAGAGCAACGTTTGAGTTCTCTGCTTGGGCCTGCTCATCTTCGCGAACACTATCCCGACCATGAACGCTTGGATCATCACGCCGACGATGCTCTGGATGCACATGACGAAGATCGCCTCGGGGCACTCCTCGGTGGTGCCACGGCTCCCGTAACCGATCGTGTGCTGCGTTTCGATGCTGAACAGGAAGCAGCTCGTGAAGGAGAAGATGTTGTTGATGCAGGGTGTCCAGTTGTTCTCGATCTGATACGGCGGCAGGTGGTCCTTCTCGAAGTCACCGTGGCTGAACGCGATCAGCCACCAGATCACCGCGAAGCCCAGCCAGGAGAGCACGAAGCTCAGGCTGAAGCACAGCAACATCCATCGCCACTGCGTGTCCACCAGGGTCGTGAATATGTCCCGTAGGAAGCGTAACGAACGTCTGGAAATTCGGGACTGGAGCACGTTGCACTCGCCGTTTTTCAATACGGCGCGACGACGTAACTTTCGCGTTGGCCATGCTCTGTACCGGCTCCTGCAAGTTGGAATCACGATCATTCGTTGTTTGCATTTGAAAGCAGAATTTTGAGAATTTTGTTGTACGTTATGTACAGGATGGCCACCTAAATATCTTTTCGAATTGTGACGATGTGAAAACTAGTTTTTTGCCTAACAACGGTATCCGAAAGGCTAATAACTGGTAAGAATATCTTTTTCAAGGACTTTTCGAGATCATTGAAGTTTTTTATTTCATATAATTATATATTTTTTTGTTATATCGTAAAATAATAATTTTTTTTATTATATGGTAAAAGATGCGAAAATTTGAGTTTTACCTCTAATAAAATATATATATATGAAAAAAATAAAAAAATATATATATGAAAAACATCAATGATCTTGAAAATTATATGAAAAAAACATCAATGAAAAGTCCTCGAAAAAAATATTCTTACCAATTATTAGCCTTTTCTTGATACCATTCATTTTAGGCGAAAAATAGTTTTCACATCATCGCAATTCGAAAAGATATTTAGGTGGCTTCACACAATGAACTACCCTGTACAGGGCATCTGATGGTTATGTTAGGCTAGATGATACAATCGGTATTGATGCAAAGAGTGATTCGACATACAAAAAAAAAAAAAACAAGTCGAAAAGAAATAAAAAGAATAAAACTTTTTCATTTAAACCTTTATTTCTGAGAAAATCGAGTCCAAAAATTTGTTCAGTACGCGCACGTTTAATCAAGTCTCAACATCCGTGAATCTTTATTCATATATTTATGAATATACGACTGCCTTTATTAGTAACATTTATTAATATTTATTAACATTATACAGTCTACAATGAAATAGGAAGTTCAAATTTAATTAAGGATACGTTTAGCGAACAGATTTTCGAATTTGACCTCCTCAAAAACAGATTTTAACTTTAACTAGAAAAATGTTTTCTTTCTTAGGAGCTAATGGTAGTTGAGAATTTTAGATAACTCGAATGACGACAATGACGATAAAATAAGAAAAGTGTTTAATCTTTTATTACCTCAAAAATAATTGTGCAATGAGAAACTATTTAAATGAGAAGTATCAGTGTAAGATTCACTGTAATAGAAAAATTCATTAGTCATTGCAATCTCCGGACCTATTAACCATTACACATTTATTTGTGGGATCATTTTGTCGAATATTAAAAGTTAAAAAAAAGAGTACAACATGATTATGTATGCAAAGTCATTTCTAATTCTTAAATTAATAGTAAATTCTTGAACTAATAAAATTCCTGAAGATTAAGCACTTTCTTTTATTTTATGCCCTCATTCGAGTTATTTGAAATTATTAACTATTATTAGGAATGTCTACTATTAATGTTAATTAAAGAAATCCATGGGAATTGAGACATAGTTGAGTGCATATGTATCAAACAAATTTTCTCAAAAAACAAAGTTTTGAATGAAACAATTTTATTCTCTTTTGATTTATTTTTTCACGTTACTAAGCATCTATTATTATTATAGACTTTTGTTCTCTGTATAATTGTAATAGACTTTTCTTAATTTTTAGTGTGTATGTATTTTGTTTATAACCGTTTGAGTGAGACATTTCTGCATTATGCTCTCGTAATTCATAATTCATGATCAATTGTAATTGAAATCAAGTCATTTAATTAAGAACAGACAGAAGCTTCAAAACAACATTGCAAATGAAGAACGCAACAAAGGAAAGAAATATATATTCTGCAAATCAGTAACAGAAATTAAAACATACTGTTTTTAATGGTCGCCAGTTTTAATGGATTATTTCTATAACTGATAATAAATAAATATATTATATTTATTATATTTATATACTATAATTTCGTATCATATATTTTATATACTGCATATCCCATTTTACATAAACATATAAAGAATCTTCTTTTTGTTTTAGTTTACAAAAATTATGAATTCGATTATGGAAAAAAATGCAAAGCTATGACAATCATTTGTCATGATGAAGGTTTATGGCCATTTAATAAGATGATTATAGTACTCCTTATAAGAATGATAATCGTTTTAATTGAAATATTTGTTTTAATTGAATTACACTTATAAATAAATGCCGGATACATTTCTCGGTAGCATTTTTATTAATTTTAAAGCAATCAGTTAATCGAAAATTTTTGCAGCACGCGTTAGTGAACAGAATTACATTATTTTTTTTTTAATGACTATTGACTCTGAGTTTACGTAAAATAGCAATCACATTTGCACATTGATTATTTAACGATGACATTGCCTTACACTGAAGTTACTACTGTCGTATTGTTGGACAGACAGACACGTGAGACGCGCTTCAAAATTGTTATCAACGTTTCGTCGACTTTGTACATACAACGTAACATCGCTCTTCGCGGCGACCTTGCAGGATTTGAATAACAAATTCTAGTTAGGTGTTTATTGCAACGCATCCAATTGCATTCCTTATTTAATATTCGTTATGAAAATTTAATGAACGATTTGCAAATCGTGTTTTTTTTTTTTGCGATGTACATGTTTTGTGAGATGCATAGACTTATTAGAATTCAGAGACACGTTTTTATTATGCTAAGCGGATGATCGTCCGTATGGAGATGGCGGAGGATGGAAAATTTTGTTGTGGAATTTGTTTCAAGTGAACGCTCCAAACCTTTATTTTTTGTCGAACGTACAAAATTTTACTTTCTGGCTGCTTGAACGTTTCTTCTGTACGCATGAATTTTTACTCTCTGTTTATGTGGAAATTTCTTTTAGAGGCATAGGTTTTTGTTTCAACCGCTGTTTCTTGACGATTTTTTTCACACGCGCATGAATTTTTATTTTTTGTCGATGTGAATATTTCCTCCGTATTTTCATTTTTCTATCGTATCGAGAAAAGTACTCACGATGGATTTCTTCGCATTTTACACGATCCCTCTTGAACCTTTCCATGACAAAGTATCAATCAATCGTCTTAACAGTTCACTGATTATTCCTCTCGATGACACACGCACAATCACAAACGGATATTTACAATCATATTTACAATCCCTTACACCAAGCTTCACTTTGAAATTCTCCAAAAGACAAACAACTATTTTTATTTATTTGTTCAATTTCCATTTCGGAAACTGTGTGCAACTTATCCCTCGTAACTACGATCGATTAAATTTCCATTAAAGAAAATAATTCTCACTAATTGTAAAGAACTCGAATAGTTATTTCATCGCTGTTAATAATTAATATTTTTGCTTAAAGCAAAATTTCTTGGCCAGTCATCGATAATTCGAACGAACTGCGATTCGAGGCACAAAGCTGATAGATCCGATTTGGAAACTGACGAGAACCGTGCGTATGGCAAACCGTAAAACGACTAGTAGAATACATCGACGCGACCAGTTCGATGATCTGTCTGAGACCTTCGCGTTCGCCACCCTTTCATATGGCCAAAAGGAAGTCGCCATTTTGACTCCGTACGATAACCGAGCAACTGTTATCTACCAATTTATTTATTACCACGCGTAAATTAATAGCCGACACGCGGTGAACTCCGCGATCTCGTTTGTTCGTCCATTCGTCCATTCGTCCATCTACCTTTAAGATCGACCCACCTATTTCACAATGTTAATAATTTGTTAGTATCAACATTTGTTGCTTGCAAAAAGCATGGAACAAGGAGAGAAAAATAGATAGAACGATAAATAAGAGAGGAGACTAATATTGACGCAGATAGTTCGTAGAACGTGTTTAATCCATTGAAGATTATAACGTTACAAATACTTTAATTTCTTTTAATTTCATCAAATTACGATATATAAGTGAACAAATAGCGAAAGTAAAGATTAAGGAAATCCTTGGAATTCTTTTATTTAACAACAAAGTTAGGGAAACAGAATTTCAAATAAGATATTGATCTTTACTGGATTAAATAAATTAAAATATTGATCTTTATTAGATTAAATAAATTAAAATATTGATCTTTATTAGATTAAATAAAGTAGAGAAATTATTTTTAAATGTCAATAGTGTTGTAGAAATATTTAGCATTCGAGCCATAGAAAGTGTGATGAAACTTAGAAAGGAGAAGAACATGATTTCTGCACAACTAGATCATGTACAAAAGTATAGAAATTTAATTTCTGTAAAATGTCAGAAAAGGATAAAAATTGGAAATTAATTTACCAGATAGTTCTTTAATAAATCAATGACAATGTTATGCATTGATATCACTATGTCCATCATGTTCTTCTTTTCTATCTCTTCAAAGTGATAAGATGGGAACAAATGTAATAAATATTCTAAACGTATTTGTACTATTTATAGAATACATGGATTGTACCTGAATTATAACGAATGATAAGCAACAAGTGTGTTTGAATGTCATAAATGCACTGGCTTTTCTTTAACGATTGTGTAAACAAGGGTCTACTGATAGAGGAACAAAAATATTTAATTGAAAAATCTATTTTTAATAATATAATTAGATGATTTATCATGTGAATAACAAGAAACTTCTATAAATAAGGAATTAAATTGAATGAAGATAAATCAGTGTTACGTAATTAAGTTGATTTCATTTTTTATAAATATAAATGAAGATCAATTAGCAAATATTTGTTACTTTTTTGATTTTTACATCACTTAGTCACTTAGTGATTAAAAAAAAGTATTTTAACATGAGTTTGCTAAATGTGCAAAAATATTTTAAAAATAAGTGATAAATACTAATCACTGTAATACTACTAAATACTACTAATAAAGTGAGAAGTTTCGTATAAAACTACAACAATCAAAGACAATTATAACTATTACTATCAATATTTTCTAAATGTCCAAGAGCAAAAGTACATATTTATGATATAACTAATTTTTAATAAAAATATGACTTAAATATAATACAAGATCTCTAAATACAGATTTTATTACAAAGTCAAACATTGGTAATTAGTCTTCATTAACGAATTGAAATATAAGTCAATACTTATGGTTTGGATGCTCGACAAGTGTTAAATCATTCTGAATGAGATATTACATGACTTTGAGAAATTTGTCGAGATAACAGTTGATCTAGGTTCTATTGCTATCAGGGAACAGACGATAAGAAATAGTTGACAATAAAGATAATTTTTATCCTTCATCTATTTTTCTGGCGAGAACAAATGAAGTGAAATGATCAAAATAGTCTGATTATCTAGATTGGGCTTTGAAAATTAATTTCAAGGTTGTTTGCCAGTTTTCTTCCGAAATATCCAACGACTGATAAATAAGTATTCGTTGAATTAACACATAGCGGAGCTGAGGAAGAAGACAGCGATGCGAGTCTAATTGGTTGTTATAAATAAATTTAATGCAATCTTAGATGTAAGACTGAGCTCAGACAGACAGTAAAATTGTCGTGACAGTGTGATATTTGAATAAGGATTTGAGAAATAAAAAAAATGCATGTAACATGGTAATAATTGTAATATGGTATATATTGATAAGAAGGGAATCTGTTATATAACACAAAGGAGTAATATATATGTGATAATGATAATTTAATTGTTTTATTATAATGTAAAACGATATATAGTAAAAAAAGATAAAACGTCATGTTATTGTCATTAATAAGCTAATTCTAAATCAGGGAAATCAAACCTTTTAGAAGTATCTCGAATTCTATACCAATTTTATTTTTCATACTTTCAAAATCTCTATTTTATATTTTGTTGCTTTTGATCATTTTAATCAAGTTACGATTACTAATGGATTTCACTAAAAAAAAAAAAAAAAGTAAATAACATCCAGTATAGCAGTTCGTAGCAGAAAAAATCATGTAAGCAATGTAATGCAATACGTTCATTGATACAGAAATCAATTACAGAATGACTTTTTTCTTTGAATGCTTTTGAAAGAAAAAGCAAAATTCTTAAATTGAAGATTAGATCTTTATTCACATTTTCTTTATTTGAAATGTAACAAACATTATTTAATGAAAATTAACAAAGAAAAATGCGTGATTAATAAGCGAGCTAATTTCCAAACTGATTAGACTGACGATTTTTACCAATCCTGTATTGATTCTTCATTTGAAAATTATTTTTTACATTTTTATTATTTACATTGGCAGATGACATCATCGAATAATAAAATCAAAATTGAATAAATAATGAGTATGTATTCCGATTATTGTTCACTGTCTCGTGTACTCGTCGTCAGTCCTAATTAATCTAATCACAACAAGAAACAAACGAAATAAATTCTATAATCGCATGCACATTGGCAACGTCGGTATTCGTCAGTCGCATTATTTGAAATTCAAGCCAGCTTGTTTTTTGTTCCATCGGCCGCTCGACATTTATAACGGAAGCGAGCAATTTCATGGTAATTTTCTATTACAATTTGTGAAATAGAAGATCAGCCTGCCTTGTGAATTAAATGGGCCGACATTGTCGAAAACATCTTAGAAATTTATCGATCATTATCGACTGATATTGATATTGGACACTTTCGCATTGTCGTCCGACGATTTTTGTCGCTATAATGATATACTTATTGTTAGTTCATGTATGGGGATTCTCGTGAATAGTCGATCCTCTGGGATAGTTTCGGGAGTTTTGAAAATTTTTCGACAACCTAATTGTTGTTTAAAGACTTTTCAATTGTTTTTTTCTGTGACTTTCAAAAGCCAAATTATGAAATTTATTTATTCACTTGTTATTTAAATTATTAACATCTTGCGCTGGAATGACGTCGAGAATTTTTTGTCTCAAATTGCAAACATTTTCTCAGTTTTAAGTATATTTAAATGTAACCCAGACGAAACAAATAAATTCATTACTTCTTAATCATTTCATACCGACGAGTTCAAAAGAAGAAGAAAGCGACGAATTATTGTATGCGGTTCGGTCACTCGTTATGGTCCGCAATCAGTTGCCAGCGCAAGGTGTTAATCATAGAATTGTAAAATTTGGGCCAGTAGGAAACGTGCACTAGATATGTATGTAATGAACACTCTATTCAAGACTCCCGAAACATTCGAGAATATTGGCCATTCACAGGAATCTCAACAACACTTGGCAACTCGATATAAAATTTCTCTTGGGTTCCCAATAATTTTGAGATCTCGCGTACTTTTAGTGACAGGCCAACGACACGCCATAATCCTGATGTTTGTTTGATAATGAATTCAGTCTAAAGAGAGATCTATTGACAAAAAATGCCAAAAATTGACAAACAAACGAGATAATACAACACAGGGTGTTATTAAATATTGGGAGACAATCACTTTTTACTAATCTTCTTTTTAGTTCCATATATTTAATATCTAACATTCTAGTTTCATGAAACATTAATTATTAATCAATATTCTCAGTAATCATTTAGACGTCTGATTTAAATGCTAATTGAAATCTTGAAATGCTAATTTGTTATCAAGGTAACAAGACGCCTTTGTTTTTTCTTCCTTCCATGTTCTTCCCCTTCTTCTCTTAGGCAACTTATTTATCAATTATTTTTGTGAATTACTTGAAAATTCTAACAATTTTATTTCTTTTTAAAGAGAGCTAATCATTTTTTAAAAAATGAGCATTTGAGGTAGCAAGTGCAACCTTCTGATTCTAAATAATTATCATATTGAATAAGCTCTAAAATCTGAATAATTTTCAAATTGTGTTTACTATGCAGAAATGAAAATTCCCTAAAAGGAATGAAGGTCTGGCAGATCGTTTCAACATAAGAACACCTATCGACCAAAAGAAAAATTTTATAAAGATGTTTCTAAGCTACAATTTGAAAATAATTAATTTACTAATATCATTTTAATTACTAAATTGTCACGTAACAGAGTTCAGAGATTTTTATATCAATTTACAGAAACGAGATATTTTCATTTCTCAAATGGCCTG
Organism: Frieseomelitta varia; assembly: GCF_011392965.1. Taxonomy (NCBI): domain Eukaryota; kingdom Metazoa; phylum Arthropoda; class Insecta; order Hymenoptera; family Apidae; genus Frieseomelitta; species Frieseomelitta varia. Next base: position 126,756 of record NW_025110424.1, on the reverse strand, counting down.
AGACTTCATAGCTTTTAAACATGGCCGATTGAAGATCATATCTATGAGTCATTCCGAGATTTTAGATTCAGTTGTACACTTCAACTTTTAAGAGTACAATGGTATCTCATTTCCTTTACCATTAATTAAATTACAGTCTTATCATTTTCAAGATTTGAAAAAATATAAGCAACGAATCTTTTGAATCAATAAACGCAGAATATTTTACAAAAATGAAATTGGACTGATTTTACAGCACTGTGATTCATGGCTCTTCGTGTAACAGATTACTGCTTGTGAAATATCTATTCATTAATTGTTTTAGTATTGTGTCGTTTGAATAATCGAGGGTAACCAGTTATAACCAGAAATATAGTCGTTTGTCGAATTAACTTGTCAGCCATAAATGTACCTGCACAGATACGTACAAGTGGACTCCAAATGTCGGTATGTTATTAATTCAGCGGTAATTAATGCATAATCCCACGATTTCTTAATATGGAAGCCAATTACGCTGTTCGATCGCTCATCACGTTAAATATAGTTGAAATACCATTTTTTTACCTGCTCTTAAACGAAGAATTCGTACTCTTGGACACTTTTACTATGACAGGTGCAGGTCCGTTCAACGATGGCAACAGATTTTGTTTTTCGCTTTTGTCCAGGGAGGTTGACGTCACGTTCGATTTTGGATCGTTTGCAACATTTCCATTCATTTTTACTCCTTCTTTTCCCTTTTTCGTTCAACACAAACACTCGCGGGATATTTGATTTCGAAGAATATCTTTTATTCAGAGATAATACCGCACAATGGTCTTCATATCTCGTTTGAAAGCTTTTACTTGAAGGATTCTTAATCACACAGGTAGTCAGCTTTATCACAGTTGCTCGTGAGATACTGTACGACGCACTTTGACGAAGCTGCAATTTCTTCAAAAAGATGTGCAACTTACCAACACGCGGAACAATTTGACTTCTACAGGTTGTACACTGCTGTTTGCAAACGAAAAACAAGATAGCCTACTGGCCACGTGCATTTTCAATTTCAGTTTGTACAGTGTTCAAAGTTTGGGATCAAGGATTGAATGAAACTGTTAACTTTTGCAAACAAGTGTCACCTATGTTTAATTTTTAAATCATTCCTTTTCAAATTAACTTCAAGCTAACTTTGTATGTTAACGTTACAGGGTTAAAATAATTAAATATAGGTGACACTTGTTATAGGTAAATAAGTGTCACCTATGTTTAATTTTTAAATCATTCCTTTTCAAATTAACTTCAAGCTAACTTTGTATGTTAACGTTACAGGGTTAAAATAATTAAACATAGGTCACACTTGTTATAGGTAAAAAAATGTCACCTATGTTTAATTTTTAAATCATTCCTTTTCAAATTAACTTCAAGCCAACTTTGTATGTTAACGTTTTAATTTTGTTACAACAATTATTTTGTAATTGATTATCTTTCTATATTAGATCTTGAGGCATCATATACTACTGAATAGATATTTATTGATAGAATATAAGAATCAAGAATATCCTTTAATTATCATTATTTAAAGCAAATTAGCAAAAAGAGAAAAAAAATCGTGACTTTTATCAATTTTGTCAATTTTGAAAAGAGTATTTTAAATTCTCTCTTTTTCCCTGGTATATACTTGTAAATTATTATATATTTATAAATAGAACTGTTTATGTTTCAACTTCGATGCTATATATCCTGTAACATTTTCCTTGTCACGACTTTTTCAGGGCAGAATGAACGTTTTCTAAAAATCTTTTTACGTTTGATGACAATGATAGTTCGTCGTCATTGCAATAATTTGAACGAGTTGTACAATTCTTAAAGAACAATCTGACGATAATCTGACATATTATTTCCTCAAAAAATTTAAAAATTGTACAAATTATTGCATGTTACGTAACAAGCTTGACTGTCGTTTCAAGCACGAAATTCGTAATCACCTCCCGTTCATTGGTTTCTCACTAGTTTCATTAATCATACTCACAATCAGACTAAAAATGTTTGACTTCTCTCTTTATAAATTATTTTACAACTTGGAACACTGTTGAGAAAACACCGGCGATCACTCCTACTTTCAAAATCTGATTTTTATGAATCAACCAAACTTATCGATCAAATTTGTCTTCGTTTGTTCAATGGCGATCCCATCAAATCCTTATAATCCACTTTTAAACCTCGAAGATTCGTCCAAGATTTCTTCAAGAAATTGAACTCTTTCTCATCCAGTTTGTTCCGTTCCAAGATCTCGTTTCATTTTACTGTGTATTGTCGCCGAGACGAAAAGGTTCGCGGCGCTCGCGGAATAATTGGACTAACAGTTGCATGAATGGGTGTCAAGTTTGATGGCGGAGGATCTACTGATGCGTGAGCAATGATGTAGGACGTCTTATAACAGCCGACACCTGGCCAGCGGTCTTCACTTATCAGCTACTAACAATAACGTTTGCTCTTTTCATTTGCGAGAAAATGGACTGATTACGTCACGCGGAATTCTTTTTTTCTTGATCTTTATCAACGACGATCGAGACGTTTCGCCGGCCGCACTTTCGAGTCTCTTTCCTTTAGAATCGCGACTGATTATCACAAATTCTTAATCAAGCTCTTTACGTCTTTCACACTTCCTCTTGTTAACTTCAGTTTCGAACGAACACCGACTACACTTTGGAGAATTTTTCTCACAACTGTTGTCCTGCTTCTGACTATCATTCGATCTCGATGCTACAGCGCTCGAACCTTCCTGGTGCGCGAGAGCGGCATCGAGTCTACTATTATTTGTTTTTATTGCCGCGACGAAAGCACAAACTCTCGTCGGGAGATCCGGTGAAAAACAACGTTCATGTGACACACTGAATGCCTCCTTCAATTAGCATTATCTGTTTCTCGCTTATAGCGCGGTGCACTCGGTTCACCGATAACGTTTTCCACGAGCGTGTCATCGCAAAGCGACAAATTTCAGCGAGAGCAAACCAAGATTCGCGATGCTCCGCCGACTTTGACTTCGTTTGACTGATTGAAAGTCCGGGGGCATGTCTTATCACCGGGCAGCCATCTCCTTATCGGCGACGTTCTTGACGAACCGTCGTGCGAAATCACCGATCGTGTGTTTTCAACTCGTACGGCGCTTTGCTTGCAAATTTTTTTCACAGTTTTGTCGAACTTTCCAGTATCGGTAGTTAATTTTATCTCCGGGACGGTTGGAGATCGGTGTTTGTTCGAATTCGAGGAAATTGCTCCATACGTGGAGATAGATAGATATGCGATGTTTTAGCATCGAAAGGTTAGAAGTTGTTGGAGATTTCTTTTTACGAGTTCGATATTTCGAATTAATAGGTTTGATAAACTTTTACTGTTGATACGAATGCGTAATTAGCACGTACGTCGCGGACAAAATATTTCAAATATTATTTACAATGTCAGATTGTACAGTTTAAATAAAATAAGTATTTTCAATTTTGACGTAACATATCTTCATTTCAATGATCATATTATGTATAAATTAAATTTATTAAAAAAAACTAGATATTAATAAATACATTTAATTTCTAAATATATATTTATTTTTTTATTTAACAAAATATATATATATATTTATTTAGATCATTTACTTTCGAGATAATTAAAAAATTTTATTTATTTATTTTTTTAAAAATTCATTTTTATTATTTTTAACTGTAAATAATACTATTAATTTTTAATTATTACTAAAATATATTTTTATTATAAAATTTTATTTTATTATACTAATTTTAAGTTATATAAAGCATAAAATATTTTAATCTCGTACGTATTTGAAATATATTCTTTAGTTATGAGAATAAATTGAAGAAACAATTGAAATCAGTGGAATGTTTGCTCCAAGTATTGCAATTTATCAACATTTTAATAAATTTGTATGACAATAGTTGTACGATACGTTTATAAGTATCTGTAACACAATGATATGAATATCCTTATTCCAACATTATATTGATAAGTACATATAGAGTATATATACGTTTCTTCCAGTTTGTTCAGAAACATACGTTTCAAGTCTTACCACATTAATAATATGTTACTGATATATAACGAAACATTAAAAAATATTTAATATATATCTTCGTCAATAATTCTTGAAATAAGTAAGATAAATTAACATAAATATAATATTTCTAGACGAAGTGTAAATATATAAGTAAATATAAATATTTCAGCATTGTTCAAATAAAATAATATTTTTAAATAGATGCATGTAATTCAAAATAAAATAGATTATTTTTTATTTATTTGTAACAATACTTTGGAAGATACGTATTTATGTGGGGATAAAGAATGTATATAGGGTGTCTTTAAGTATAATTCTCAAATATCTTTCTTAATTGTGAAGATGCAAAAAATATTCTATAATATTTTTTAATTAAGTAAGTAAGAAAATGCTTTTTATATTACCAGATATATTATCCAGATGACTTGGTCACGAAATTTGTCAAAAAGATATTTATCACTAACTTTATTTAACATTTCATCAATTTCATGTTGGGTGTTTAAAATGTCGTCTTTTTACAGTAGTTTTTGCAACTCGCGTTCTTCTCAGTTATAAATTTTAAGTTTAGTTATTTAAAGATCATATCATAGTACACGTCTGAATATATTATTTACAAATTATACAAATTATGCAGTGTAAAAGGAAAAAAAATGTATTTATTTATACCATTCAAGTTACGTATAGAATATTTTTTGCATCCTCACAATTAGAAAAGATATTTGAGGGTTGCACTTAAATGAGACATCCTGTACTTATATAAATAAACTTTTAAAATGAATTTTTTTCTATTCCAAAAATTTTTCATATTCTTTAACATCCTGTATAGTTGTAGATAAAGTAATAAACGCAATAGAAAGTTTAGTTCAGAAGATAATGATTTCTATTAGGAGGATGAGAATAAAGATGTTAGATAATAATTAAAGGACGAATGGCAGCAAATAAAAAGAGGATGAAGCATTTAGATATAATACTGGATAATAGGCTTACTCTTGGGATGCAGGTTGAAAGAAATACATACAAATTAAGTTGCAATGATAATGTTTAATTTAAATGGGCAAAAAGAATCTAGAAGGCGTATTTTGGTATCGATGGAGAGATTTGTTTTATCAGGTGCACGATGCCAGTGTATCTCTTTGGAATAGAGAGCTCATGAGAAGAAAGTAGAAAAGGTACAGAAGAAAGCAGTGATTCTGTCTGGATTGGAAAAACTGAGAAAAAACTAATTAAAAGATGAAACAGAAACTTTTATCTGTTGTATAACATACGAAGTTGTAGTGATTAGGTACTTCATTTTCCAAATAAACACAAAATGCAACTTATAACTGACCGAGATAATTTTATGATTTTAAGCTTCAACGCGTCTTACTTACAACAACAGCTTTTCTTACTATGTTGGAGGATGTAGGTAGAAATATAGATACATAAAATAACACAAATTCGTCACAGTTTTTTTCTGCTTGCTCAAAGAAGATAAATTTTCAGGAAAGAGCTGAATAATATTTGAAAAAAGGAGGCGATAAGCCAAATAAATTTGGGAACCTCTGATTTAATAAATTAGTTATAATATTCTTAAGTGACATATCCATCCTACATATTGAATAAATAGAAGCTTAAAATGAATCCATGGATAGTAGAAGCAAACGAAATAATAATGCAAAACATGATAAATGAGAAAGAGATAGAAGATAATGGAAAGTTGAAAAAACTGAGTTTTAGAGAGATTAGATCGCTTAATTTATTATCCTGTTTGAATATATCAATTTGAATAATTTTACAATTATTGTATAATCATCTCCTAGAAATTCTCTCTGTTCAATAGTTTCTGCTATTCACTATTAAATACCGATAACTTTGGAATTGTTAAGTTACCGATTTTGATCAAGTTTAATCGTTCAGTTACTGCTTATCGTCAACAGTGTATAATAGGTCTTACTTCGCTTATTTACAACCACCAAATTTTTCGAAATCAGGAAATTAACACAAATAAATAAGTTATTTTCGAATACTCTTCGTTTCAACATGGCATAGCTCAAAAATGAAAACAATTCATTAGGTCTAAAGATATTGTCTTCTTAAAAATAACTTAAGCTGCAGTAAAATTTGAGTATTCAATATTATACTAAATATATAATATATATTATAAATATATATTAATGATATTAATATTAATATAAATAATATATATAAATATTGTTATATTATATTGTTGAAGCAAGCAATTTTAAAACTCAGTACCTCTTCATAATTTTGAAAATATTACTCATTATAATATTAAATACTAAATATAACAATATAATATATATAAATATATATAAATATATATTATATTGTTATATTTAGTATTTAATATTATAATGAGTAATACTTTCAAAATTATGAAGAGGTACTGAGTTTTAAAATTGCTTGCTACTAAAAATTAAAATTGTGTTTGTCTTCGACGACGTTCAAGCGACCTGAAGCTTTCAGAAAAGGATTTGACAGTTGCAACGAATGAAAGAAATTCGAGCCGGAAGGACTCGATCAACACCGGCAACGTTGAATCGCATTAGCTGTTAGTAATTTATTCGGTGCGCATTATAATGGCGCTATCCCATAGTAGAAGAGGTCGTATCGTTTGTAGGCGTCAATTGAGAACAATATTAATTCTACAAAAGACAGCTGTGTGTTCGCACAATCATACCAACGAGATATTCGATTAAATTCTTTCAAAAATATTAATCTCACAAATATCCAGGATATTTCGCTTTTCTGCCTTTTTTTAACGAAAACGATAGAATTCCATTTAGTATACATAGTGAGTTAACTATGTTTAACTGTTTCAAGCAACACTTTTTAAAAAAATATTAAAAATTTACTTACTTGAAAAGAAATCATATTTAATATAATTAGATTGATATTAAATTAAAAAATTTAACGTATTTTATAGATAATTGTTTGAAAATGATTCTATATGAAATAAATATTACATAATGCATTATAAAATTAAAAATGTTATTAAATTTCATTACCTTATAATAACAGAAAGCAGAACGATATAATTAGGAAAAGGATATACTTAAGAAATATTCGAAATTGAGAATTATGGATGAAAAAATTCTATCCTTTGGTTTTTAACTGATTTCTACATGGAGGATCACCTTCCAATCGGTTGTCTACGAGTCATAGGACACCCTGTATATTCAGGAGACATATTTACAGGAAATTAAACGCAGAATTTCGTTTTGTGAATTTAAATGTACGCTGGGAAATTCTAGTAACGTTTAATCTCATGCAAATCCTGTCTGCGAAGAAATTCTATGAATTAAACAGAGAAATATAGTTATCATAGATTGCTAATTGTTTTTCTCTACCATTCGACACATGCAATATTATAATTAAAAAAAAACAACTAATCTTATAGACATATTTGCATCTAATTTTCTTTCTCTTCTCTTTGACACATTTCTCATCAGATAATCAATTGAGAATTTAGTTTATAAATCAACAGACATATTTAACTTGAAAGAGTATTTTTACGAACATTTTTAAACCACTTTAAAGTTTCATTAGCGCTGTGTATAATAGAGGTCAGAAAAACATTTAAACAATCAATTAAATCTCAATATTTTACACTTTTAATAATTATACATTTGAAACGTCCACTCATACTGGATACTAACTTTTTGTCGAACGTATGCTCGCAATAAACATCTCGTAACTTCTTCAGATTAGAATTATAGTTTCACTTCACTAGTATCACGCTACGATATTTAAAAAATTTTTTTCAAAATTGCTCAAATATTGTAGTCGTTTGATAAAAAGAATAACACGTATTCTACCTCCTTGAACAACACCAACCAGCTGTCTCGTTTCCCACTGTGTTTGCTCGAGCCGAGTCTTGTTCTCCTTCCGGCCGAAACGCTCGATTTCCTCCGGTTCGACATGAGGTAGCTGGCCGATCTCCGACAGACACTTTTCGAGGCGTTTTTCAACGATTAAAAATCGGCGTGTTAATATCATCGGGCGTACGCACACTGTGGGTCGGGCTCTTATTGCGAGCTATCTAACCGCACCGTCCACCGCTTCGATAACGAGCTTTTAATTAACGAGCTTTTAACTAACGAGACGAGACGAGTCACGAGCTCCGGCCTCACCAAGTTTTTACTTCTCGACTGTCGAATCTTCTATAAAATTTTCACGCGACGTTCCAGAGAGTTTGCTCGGCTTGGAGGCAACGGGCCAATATTGAGATGAGAGTCAATTATTCTTCAAGCGTCTCTTGATCACGTTAACGAGATTAGTTAACACCAGAAGTATACAGGATGTTCCACGCAACTGGGCGAAGCTGTATCTTTAGAACTGTTGAAGGTAGAAGAAAATGTCAGAGGACAAAAGTAAATGGCAATTGCACATTCTACATTTCTGTGCCATTCATATAAATACATTCTTATTATATTATATTACATTTATTATATTATTACATTGTATTACATTTGTTATATTATTATATTATATTACATTTATTATATTATTATTTATTATATTTATTATACAGAGGACAAAAGTAAATGGTAATTGCACGTTCTACATTTCTGTGCCATTCTTATAAATACATTCTTATTATATTATATTACATTTATTATATTATTATATTGTATTACATTGTATTATATTATTATATTATATTACATTTATTGTATTATTATTTATTATATTTATTATACAGAGGGCAAAAGTAAATAGTAATTGCACTTTTTACATTTTTGTGCCATTCTTATAAATACGTTCTTATATTATATTACATTTATTATATTATTATATTGTATTACATTTGTTATATTATTATTTATTATATTTATTATACAGAGGGCAAAAGTAAATGGTAATTGCACGTTCTACATTTCTGTGCCATTCTTATAAATACATTTTTATTATATTATATCACATCTTATGAAACTATATAGAATATTTCAGATCTCAACAGTCTCAGACTTTGTCAACGTGTTTGGGAGGTCATTCTGAGTAAAAAAATGGATCGAGTCGTCTTCGTTTTTGAAATACAGACGAAATTATCGAGTTAGAACATAATTCGTGTATTCATTGAAATGTATGCAATTTTTTTATATGAAGTTAATTTAGATACAAGAACAACAGTACACGTTATGAAACACGTATTGATAACAAAAATCAGAGAGACAGCTATTGTCATCAACAACAATTTTGCTAATATTATAGGTAAATGCTTACTTATCATGATCAATTTGAACAATTTGCGTGAATCAGTTTGTGCCAGCATAAATCAGTGTAAAAGAATGGCTTAATAAATGGTTATCATTAGAAATTTAGTAGGTGAGTGTATCTGATTATTTGCGATTTACATTACTTTTCCTCTCATATCAACTTATGATGTATATTCTGACTTTTTTCTTTTTACATAAAATCGATTTTTTGGATTATTTTACGTACGAAAATGTGTCACGATCGTTAAATTAAGCAGTTTACAAGATATTTTGATCTTCTTAATTGTACGTATCTTTGAGCATTTTCTTATTTGTACGATATTCATGTTTGTTCATGCTTATTGTCAGTATCAACTGCGTAATGCTTGCAACGAATAATTCCACAATCGCAAATACCCAGCTAAAATTTCAAAATCAGTCTTATCGGAGTTAACATTCAGTACAGAATCGTGTTATTCTCAAACTTTCAAAAAATTGATATGACACACTTGCTAAAGTTAAAAAACAGTCTAGTTATATATGTATATAATATTATATATGTGTAAATATATATATTTATGTAATATTTTATATGTAAACATATATTATATTTAAATATAATTATATATACATAATAATTTTGTTATACATACATGTGAATAATCGTTGTATATGTTGAAGTACAAGAAAAATGTACAAATTTTTGCAATGGCAATGTTCATGATAATAAATAGAATCCTAAACTAAAAAATTCTTGCTTGTTAATGCAAATAAAAGGAAACTGTATAGTATTTTAATCTCTTGTAAAATCATATACTACATGATTTTACATTTATTCAAAAAAGGATGTTAACGAAATAGTTATTTCACAACGAATAATACTAAAGTAGCTACTAAAGTAATTGTACTAGAAAATATTAACGTAATCAAGGAGCCAAATAGAACACTTATGAAATTATATTAAACATCAGAGTACATTATTTTATCATACCATCTGAATTTTCTGTTAGATTAATTGAATCTCGTAAATGCTGTCTAATTATGAAAATTGACAGGTTTTTCAATGCAGCATTGGAACTTCACGAAAATAGTAAATAATTATATTATTAAAACGTATTTTTATCAAATCATTCGTGTTTTTACTAAATTGAATTCGTATGAATTATATTTCTACTATGTAGTTTTTGATTTTTGTCACAAGTATTTCTGACTTTTTGTTTTAATATTAATTTTAACTACAAAACGTACTCGTGTCTTGTTAATGTACGACACTATTTTTCTTTCCAATTTATAAACCTCTGAAATTAAAAAACAAACAGTCGTTTCTTGAAGAACACGTTGTTTTTTAATTTTTATCAGTAAGTGTATTTATCTTTGCTAAATGTAATCTGAATTTAAAATGTGCCATGGTACACGTGTTCAACCAGCTGACACGTATTTTGGAAAATTACAGATTCAAGAAGGATCTATAGAAACCAAAACTCAGAAATATTATTCATTTCTATTTTCTACCGGATACATGCTAAAGTTTGAAGATGAAATTCGAAAGATTATTCGCTGTCAACATTTTCTTTTAGGAAAATAAAAAAAAACAAAATTTTTATTAAATAATTTTATTATTATTAATTAATTGATAATCTATAGTTAATCAAATACGAACACTAAACAATTAAGGTTAATCAAATACGAACACTAAACAATCTAAATTGTTTATTGCAGTATCTTTATTAACTTAAGTATTTTCTCAACGATTTTTGTAATGTAATTTATCTTCTGCACACGATTGGAATATATTATCAAATGAAATTAAGCCAATGAAATCAAGTCAAAGTCAAAATCAATTCTCAACAAGATGATGTTTTGACACATAATATCAAAATATCAAAATTATATATTACTAAAATGACTGGGATGATTATATTAAATTGGGACACGATGACCTATACATTGAAATAATACCAGCTGGAATAAATGATGTTATTAGCAATAAAAAAAATATGAATTTAGAATATGATGAATAACATACAAACTGTGTGATGGCGTGATCAAAGTCGTAGACATAAGGCCAGGGCCATGTAGGGCTACAAATAACGTATGTTGCAATGAAAAGAGCAGTTGAGGGCACGTATCATTAAGAAAACTGAAACTACGTTATATTTTGTTACGTAGAATAATTCAGAAAATCAATTGAGATAAGAACAATTATATAGTTCCATTTTAAAAAAAGATGCAATTGCATCTTGCAAGTGTATCAATACACAAAAACGCATAAGAGTGGTAAGGCATATAATACCATTTACTTTTGTTCTCTGACATTTTTTTTTCCATATTTTAAAGACACAGTTTCGTTCAGCTGTGTGAGACATTTTATATATACAAACGACTAGTATAAATCTTACTCTCTAAATGAAAGAAATTGAAATATGACCATGAATATGTTAAGAAAAAAACCTTTCATTACAAGTATATTAGATGGGTTTATAAGAGAAAATCAGATTTTTAAAAAGTTACTTTTCTACGAAAATGTTATGGATATTTGTTGCATTGATTTTAAAACAATAAAATTATTAAAACCTACGTACAATCGGAAAAGTAATTCTAAATTTTTGGACAATAGCGTATACTTCATAAAAAATCTATAGTTATTTGTAAGAGATATGGTAGTTGAAACTGTTGATTTGTAGAAACAAAATATTAAGATTGGGCTTGAAAGTTCGAACAATTTTTTTAAAATTCTTTGGTAATCTGTAATTTCTCGATAATGTAGAAGACAATTTGACTTTTTGAATAAAAGGAAAATAATTGTGCAATTACTTACAGAATAAATATTATTAAATAATAATATATATTTATATTAAATTTATATTAAAAATATAATAATATATAAAAATATAAATATACATTATTAAAAATATAATAATATATAAAGATATAAATATACATTATTAAAAATATAATAATATACAAAAATATGAATATACATTATTAAAAATAAAATAATATATAAAAATATGAATGTACAGTATTAAAAATATAATAATATATAAAAATGTGAATGTACATTATTAAAAATATAATAATATATAAAAATATAAATATACATTACTAAAAATATAATAATATAATAATATACATTATTAAATATATACATTATTAATAAATACGTTTCTTCTTAAGTAAAAAAAAAAGATGCATATTGTGAAGTTAGAGGAATATACGTACAATGAATATTTGTCCCTCATAACTGTCGCCACGATTTTTTCAGGCATTTTCGTTGGTTTGGCAAAAAAATGGTTTTGAGTAAAAATTGATCAGTTACATGTTCCAATACATAAAATTCCCAAAAAAAGTTTTTCCAATAACAGGTTAAAGTCACTTTGACATTTTTGAGTTTATAGTGATGTACTCGACATAAAGATAAATTCAATAAAAACTAGAAATTGACGAATGAGAATGTCGAACAACTTAATAGATGCATTATCATTCAAGATTACATCACAACATTTTATTATAATATTTCCTTTAATTTTCTCGATATTTCTAAATACATTTCAATTTTATGATAGAGTAAGTCATTGAATTCGATTAGAATTCCTTGACAAATATGGACATATAGGTGACACGATTTTTTTGTTGGAGAAAGCTCTTTTGGAAATTTTGTATATTGCGACATGTAGCTGACTAAAAGTTGATCAACTTTTGTTCGAAATATTTTTTTTAGCAGATCATTACAAGTGCCTGAAAAAATGTACTGACATGACAGTTATGTAGGACACGCTGAATAGTGATCTGACCATACACCGCTTGTATATAGTACTTGTATAGTATACTTGTACATATAAAACTACTCGTTATCGAAGAAAAATTATCGGGATAAACATTAAGCTTTAAAATAATTTTTTAAAATAATATCTCTTTACTACATGGTACATACACATACATATGTATATCTACTACACGTTATACCAGCTACAAGATATCTATTGCAGGTTTAATCCACGCAATAAATACAGCGGATTAATGAGGCAGTAATAATTGGATTATTAGTTTATATGAATCCAATGCGTGTTTTCTATCATCTTAGATAATACACATCTCTTCACACCTGTTAATTACTTTTAAGAAGATTGACCGTATCTCGAATGAAATGATAATTTTAAAAATCTCGAATAAAATGGTAATCTAAAAAATCTTAAATACGACAATATGTTAGTTTATAAGTGTTTAAAAAAATTATTTTAAATTAGTTTAAAAAAAATGTTCAAATTTTCTTTTATTCAACAATGACTTTAAAAAAAGAAAAGAACAATTTGTCGATGAAACGAAGGGCCTTTAATATGAATAATCTTAAAAATCTTCAATACAATATAGTTATGAAATTAATATATTAAAGTTAGAAAAATAGAAAATACTGTAACATTGATATATCATAATCTTGAATCAAGAAAAGTTTAAAAATTTTTTCCTATCCATAAATATTTCACTATTCTATAGTTTATTGGTTTAATATTTATTATTTTTTCTTAGTTATATAATAATACTTATAATAATTACAAAAATAGAAAATATCGTAATATTACCTCGAACTAAAATAAAAGGTCTCAAGAATTTTTTTTAGTCATAATCATTCTGATATTTATTTGCTCGTGCATATATACCAGGAAACGGAAGTACTTTCAAAAAAAGATTGTGAACGTTTGTAATCTGGATCATCTTTCGTCCAGGAAACGGGAAATCCGATACAGCTTGAAAAATTGTTAAGAGTTTCCGTAATTACAGATTATTTCGTTACTGCAGTGACCTTTCGAGCTTCGCAAGGTGAATTGCTACGCTCGTTTAACATTTTCTAAATTAACCCTCAAATGCGGTTGCAAATTTGCAACGTTTCGTATCATTGGTAATTCTAACTGCACGACTTGCAAAAAATTATACATATAACCACTTGCGCTGGCAATTGATTGCGGACCATAACGAGTGACCAAACCGTATACGATAATTCGTCGCTTTTTTTTGAACTCGTCAGTATATCAGTGGACAGAAATGATTGAGAAGTAATAAATTTATTGTTTTGCCTGGATTATACTTAAATGTACTTAGAACTGAGGAGATATTGCAATTTTGGGACAAAGAATTCTCGACGTGCGTGGCACGTTTAACGCAATTTTTCAAGTATCGAGTCAGCAAATGAGATGTATACTTCTATATAGTGTATTAAATGAGGCAGAGAGAATTTAAATATATACGTCTCGTTTTATAATAATTTCTACTTTTCTATCTTCTCATTTGCCTTTGTAATAAATTTTTGAAATTGTAAAGACACTTTATGAACACCCTGTATAATCGTCTATGTCGCACAAAATATTCTTCAAGAAATGCTTTGCAGAAACATTTCGTTCGATACTTTATTTCATTTGACACATTCGAAACTCACTCCGAGGTTCTCTTTCTGAGAACTGATGGAAATAGCGACGAAACAGTTACAAATCGGTTTCCTCTACTGTATATCAATGTCTTATCATTTGCATCTCGTAAAACACAAAGTTTCGAATATATTTTTCTTAACCTCTTGCCACGCACGTCGAGAATTTTTTTTGTTCTCAAAATTGCAATATTTCCTCAGTTTTAAGTATATTTAAGTACAACCTAGGAACAAAACAAACAATAAAATTACTTCTCAATAATTTCTATCCAGTGATGTACCGACGAGTTCAAAAAGAAAAAGAAAGCGACGAATTATTGTGTACGGTATTGGTCACTCGTTATGGTCTGCAATCAGTTGATAGGGGTTAACCTCTTGCCACGCACGTCGAGAATTTTTTGTTCCCAAAATTGCAATATTTCCTCAGTTTCAAGTATATTTAAGTACAACCCAGGCAAAACAAATAATAAATTTGTTACCTCTCAATAATTTCTATCCAGTGATGTATCGACGAGTTCAAAAAGAAAAAGAAAGCGACGAATTGTTGTGTACGGTATTGGTCACTCGTTATGGTCTGCAATCAGTTGCCAGCGCAAGTGGTTAAGGACCACGTATAATTGAGACGAACGTGTAAGTAAATTAACGACGAAGGTTAGCCGTGTTTTCTGTGAATTTCACAATTGCCGTGTTTGCAACACGTTTTCCAGTCTTCTGATAAATGGGCATGACGATAGACTTAGCGATAGTTGAATTAGAGCCAAAAGGGTAAACAGTGGTGTGGCGTAAACGCAGTGGATACGGACGTCGTTAGTCAGTACCACAATGCCACGTGGAATATATTACATCCCGTTTCACGTTAATAGACCTTCTGTCTCTATAAATTCTATCTAACTTTGACGATAGGCACCTGGTAAATATCCTGGCGCAATAATTATGAAAATACTAATAACGATTCAGCATTCCTGTTAATTCAGACTATTATGACGCCAGGTTAAAGGAAAAACTTCCGACAGACGATTAGAAAGAATTACAAACTACAGAGATTAGAAATTTTGTGCAGTGTCAGAATCGCGCAATTTTTTCAGACGAAAGGCTCACAAAATAGAATAATTTCAAGAAATATTGACTTTCTATTGAGTATATGAGTACTTTTTACATTCACTGTATGTCACTCGAATGTAAGTAGACTGATTTTTATGCATTTTAAAATATTTTTGATTACAACCAAAGAAGAAAAGAGAATCTAAATGAAAATTCATGTCATTTATTGAATATTTATTATATATGAAATATTTAATATGAATTGTAATATGAAATATTTAAATATTAAATATTATAATAAATATTTCCGATATTTTTGCATATTATATGCGCTGCGTGCATAAAAATACATGTAGTGAAAACTTTCCAGAAAAATTCTCGTTGAAATGATCTTGGAAATCGATCCGATACTTTTCTACTATTCTTGTTCGGTTATTTCAAATACTGAATGCAGCATCTGGCGCCAGAAGACGTCGAGAATGACTTCCTCAAACAAAACATAACCGGATTTTGCTGAGAATGATCTAGCTAAGATACATTGCCTTGGGAAACTGGCCACGTGATTCGCCGACGTTTTGTTCGGTAATTGTCGTGCAATTATACTATGCTTTACTACCGTCACCGATATGCTAACTCTTTTCCATGCAAAATAAATGTTTCCGGTTTCACGCAGGTTTAGAGAGAATAAAATTAATTTTGGGTAAAGATCTGAGTATCACTTTATCTTTAGAATAACCTACGGTTTAAATTATTTATAATTGTCGATTATTGAAAAATATTATTCTGAATGATTTTATTTTTAAAATCTTTGATAATAATCGATTAACAACTTTTGCAATAATAATTATTAAAATGAAATATTAATAATAAATTAATTAATAAATTAATAATAAAATAAATCATTAATAATAAATTAATTAATATATTAACCATTAAATAAATCATTAATAATAAATTAATTAATTAAATTAATCATTAAAATGAAAGATTAATAATAATCATTAAAAATTAAATATTTTCTTCAAAGAAGAGAAAGATTCTTGTTTCAAGGAAAGATTTTCTATAAAAATAAAATCAAATAACATTTTTTGTGTTATATTGTCAAGGAAGAATACAAAGAGATAAAGCTTCATTCGATCTTAATTCTCAGTTGGATTATAGGATTCTAGCTGACTTACAACTTTAGGCTAAGTTATTTAGTTAAGTTAGCTTAGTTTAAAGTAGTCTAAGACCTTGCAACTACTAATTAGAAAATTTTTTAAGTATAAGAAGATAAAAGGAGATCAAAACTCTTTTTAAGAATAGAAAATATAATTTCAAGTATAATCTATATTATTATAGTTTTCTATGATCGAATAATATCAGGAATTAAGTATCCTGCACTTCAAGCCACCATTTTTTTCAACAACATTTGAAGTCGTAACGACTCATTCTACTTATTCTATTATTGTATGTATTATTATTTCTTTTATGAAATCTAAAAAAGACAGTAAGCATAATTTCGTATGAAAAAATACATTTAAAAATCTTTTCCATGATCAATATCAAGTAACAATTAACTATTAATTATTAAATTAAATTCCAGAAACTGCAGTTAGACTGCAAATTTTTTATGCAAATTCATATTTTTGAGAATGTAAATTAAAAAGATAAAAGCTGGAAGAAAATGGAAAATTGTTTTAAAAGTTCTAAAGAAATAAGCTAAATATTACAAATATGCTAAATATAAATATAAATAATTATTACGAGCACAAAACTTTGAATATTTTCTATATTTTTTCCATATTAAGTTCTTTTGCAATTTTGTACCAGGCATAAAATTAAAAATCCGCATTTCAACAAAACAGTAATAATAATGTTATTAATTACAATTAATTATTATATAATTACAATTGTAATTAATTATTATATACTTACAATTGTAATTAATTATTATATAATTACAATTGTAATTAATTATTATATACTTACAATTGTAATTAATTATTATATAATTACAATTGTAATTAATTATTATATACTTACAATTGTAATTAATTATTATATAATTACAATTGTAATTAATTATTATATACTTACAATTGTAATTAATTATTATATAATTACAATTGTAATTAATTATACAATTACAATTGTAATTAATTATTATACAATTACAATTATAATTATATTATATAATTACAATTATAATTAATTATTATATAATCACAATTATAATTAATGATTATATAATTACAATTATAATTAATGATTATATAATTATAATTATAATCAATTATTATATAATTACAATTATAATCAATGACTATATAATTACAACTATAATTAATGATTATATAATTAGAATTATATAATTATTAATTAATTATTGTATAATTATAATTAATGATTATATAATTACAACTATAATTAATGATTGTATAATTAGAATTATAATTAATTATTGTATAATTACAACTATAATTAATGATTATATAATTAGAATTATAATTAATTATTGTATAATTATAATCAATGATTATACAATTACAATTATAATTAATTATTATATAATTATAATCATTATATTAATTATTATATATAATCATTATATTAATTATTATATATAATTATTATATAATTATAATCTTTATATTAATTATTATATATAATTATTATATAATTAGAATTATTACTATTATTTATTTTTCAATATATCATTTATTATATATTATTTATTTTTCAATTATTATTAAGTGATGCAAATAATAATTAATAAATAATTAGTGATACAAATGAAAAACAGTAAAATAAATGTATAATAAATAGTAAAATAATAGTAAAATAAAGAGGAACTCACCTGGTAGAATCTTGCCGACCGACACCACCGATGCTGCTACCCTGGGTGCTGACCCTGACCAGGGTGACGTACCTAGGCAAGTTGGACAAGGTTCCTGTGTTCCTCTGTCCAAGCAAAGGTGAGTCGGCTGTGTTCGGGTTCTCTGGAAGCGGTGACTGGTGATTTTGAGCCTCGTTGTCCTTTTCCTCCTCCTCCTCGATGGTACCCGGAAGGCGGAACAGCTTCTGTGGCTCCTCCATGCCACTCGATTTTCTCACTTCACGTCTTACAAACGAACCTCCATTGAGAATATCAAACTCATCTTTCTACTCGTTCACCTTTTTCTCTTTCTGTTCTGTCTTTTCTTTTTTTTTTTTCTCAATCTCTGTTTTATCTTTGCTCACTTGCTCCTTTATTCCTCTTTTCTCGTCACTTTTTGTTTTTCTTTTTTTTTCAAGTTTCTTAAGTTAACTCGGAATCACGAACGGCGACGAGTTTTTTCGTTCCGTATCCAGAATGAATGAAGTCGCTGGAAGTGACCACGCGACGATGACTCACGGCCGTTGAGGAGCAAAGATTTGTTTTCTGCCATCGTTCCTTCGTTTCCTCTCGCTTTACTCCGACATTCACACCGCCCTTCCGTTCGCGGAATCCCACTATACCTCGTCCCTACGGTACACAATGAATTTCAGTGTTAAATCCCATACAGGCCAGCAGCTTTTTCTCGCTTGTCGTTTTACTCGCAATCAGTAAGAAACAACGTATGTACACGTGAGAGCGTAATAATAAAATTTATTGCAAGATACATGACAATCATATCTACGTATAAATATACGTAAGATGACTTGTTATAATTTGACTAAATATGAATTATCAGAGGTGTGCGAGATTTCGAAATTGTCGGAGCGTATTGTATCCCATAAATGAGAGTTTTGAAAAACTCGACGAGAAATCGACTCGTTTAAAGACACGTTTCAGCGATTTCAAATTTTCGATTTCGACAGCCAAATTATAAAATTTATTTTATTTATTTGTGCACTTATTATTTAAATTATTAGTCATAGAATTCTGTGAGTGATTTCAAATTTTCGATTTCGACAGCCAAATTATAAAATTTATTTTATTTATTTGTGCACTTATTATTTAAATTATTAGTCATAGAATTCTGTGAGTGATTTCAAATTTTCGATTTCGACAGCCAAATTATAAAATTTATTTTATTTATTTGTGCACTTATTATTTAAATTATTAGTCATAGAATTATAAAATTCTATGACTATCTGTAATGTAAAAAAATAATTCAGATAAAAAGTGAGTGATTTCAAAAAAATTCACAATCTGAAGTAAACAGTTCTTCTTTATCATTTTCTAGATGAATACGTACATTTCCTTAAATGTACTGACATTTGATAGTATTAAATTTATAATTTTTGATAGGTAAAATAATTTTCTACCTAGGTTACATTTCTTTTAATTATCTTTATAAAAATATAAAATTGCACAATATTATATTATTTTAATTCAAAAATATTATATAAATTTACGTTCATGTTAGAGATCATAGTCACAGAACCGGTAAACATAGTTGCAAGATACTTACTGTGAACATTTAATAAAAAATGAGAATATAACATGAAGAATTATTTTGAATATTCAATAAATATGATACCACTGAATATCAATCTTGTTAATATGGACAGTTTAAATACTTTTCTGCGAAATATGTATCTATTTATAATATTAATATAATATTCTAAAATTATTATATAATATAATATTCTATAATATTCTATAATACTACATGATACTACATAAAACTTGTAATTACTGAAGGTTTGTATTATACAAGTGTTTTGTACAAATGAATTCTGACTTATCTATCAAAACATTATAAATAGAGTATGAATTTTTACGTATTTATAGGAAATCTTAAAATGCAAAATTACACAGAACATACAGTATAAAAAGAAGTACATAAAAATATCCAAAGTATAGTGTTTCCTACACTTTGATAAACAAACAAATTTTTCACCGAGATCTTATCTTTTTAATTCATATTTTCAAGGATATGAATTTGCAAAAAAATCTACTTATAGAGAAAGAGTATTTATCCAGTTCACGTGTTTTATATGTTTATTATAACTTTTTATGAACTTTTAATGAATTTTTATAAACTTTTTCGTTACATAATATTTAAGACTTCAGTTTCAGTTATAGTAAAGTATAAGATATTCATGTGCACATCACATTTCAGTCTTAATAATTCAAAATTTAATTTTGTTAAAAATTCCTGAATGTTTTTAGTAATTTTTAAATTGAAGAGTAAGAGTTTTTAGTAATTTTCAAATTTGTTAATTTTTTTTAAACTTGGACTCAAAACACGATTGACATTTAAAAAAATGTAAACATATTACATACATATTAACTTATTGTCGAATGAAAATTAACCGGTTCTTTCTTATGATCTCCACAACATTGTGAGTTAATTAAATGTATCTCCTCCGTGATATAATTACAGACATACTTATAAAAATTATATAACATAATGAGTAGGTTGTTTTAAAAAATCGAACTACATTTGGCAGAAATTGAAGATGACAATTCACTTTTTTGAAGGTGATTATAACGATCTGAAACGAACTGATTTTTAATTAATCTCATAGGTTAAATGTCAATTGATTGTTACGACTTGCGCGAAAATGTCTTTTCTAGTATACTCTGGCCAGTCGTCGAATTTCCATTTTCTTCTTCATCCTTGAAGAATGAAAAACTGTGCGAAGAATACGCGCAGAGAAGCGACGAGATTCTCGCGATTCTTGCGATTGTCCGGGAGAGAAAAAAACGAGGTAATGACGGAAAACGAGCATAAAAGTGCTGGTCAGGTTAGACCATCGATGAGCCATTGCATCATTATTTCGCAGATTTTACCGATTACGCCGCGTCGTAATCTCTGAATCGCGAAATAACGAAGCGAAGCATGTAACGCTTGAAACGAAATTTTCGCCGGCGATTAACGAAGATCGCACGCCGAGAATATTTGGCCCAAAATTGCAATATCTTCTCAGTTTTCAAGTATATTGAAATATAATCCAGGCAAAGCAATAAATTTATTAAATAATTAAATATTAATAAATTTATTAAATATCAATTTATTAAATATTAATTTATTAAATTTAATAAATTTATTAAATATTAATAAATTATTAAATTTTGTTATTAAATAATAAATTTATATATAAAAATAATAAATTTATTACTTCTCAGTAATTTCTGTCCAGCAATATACCGATGAATTCAAAAAAGGAGGCGAATCATTGTATACGGTTTGGTCACTCGTTATGGTCCGCAATCAATTGCCAGCGCAAGAGGTTAAAACCAATTGTCTTTTCTCCGTCCAACTGTATTTTCTCTATTACCGAGCTGAACGATCTCGAGTAGCTTTATCGAGCTGGAAGTAGTATTATAATTAAGCTCCGACGAAATACTTGTAGCTGGTATCTTGACAGACACGACGCGAAATTGTAAATACCGGTTGTCTGGCACGGTGACATAAATTATATTCTCTGTGATTCGCGATTCACTGAATTTTCCCTGGCAAATGCGTCGTTATCGCGCGTTTGTCAGCTCGTAAATGCTTCAGGCGAAAATAAGTTTAAAAAAAATGGCACGTACTTTTTTATGAGCAGACGATCGAAACGTTCGAGAGCAGAAAAAAGTGATGTTATCAGATTAGTTTACGCGATGACAAAAAATATGTGACTCACTGAATCCAAATTTATGTATTGTGTATTAGATTTAACAGTGAATTTATGCGAGTTTAACAGTGTAACAACATCTAAGAAAGTATGTACAGTGAGTATAAAAAATACTCGTACACTTGATGAAGAATTGTCGACATCTCGAACGTTTGTAACTTCGTGACAAAGAATTATACAAAAAATTTTAAAGGATTTCACACTATGGTAGATTCAGGCACGAAAAAAAATTATTCAGTGTCCTCGTAGAAATGTTTGAATTTGCAAGATTTTCGAGAGAGGAAATAGTATAAAAATATCATTGAAGAAAATGGATTCAGTATCGTACAAATAGAATAGCAATTGAATTTTTTTTACAATGTTATAACGTTACGTCGATTTAATAATAAATTTATCGATTTAAACTATTATAACTTCATCCAAAAATTCACCTACGCTTATTTTAAATCGTGAACTCTACTTTTACACTACTGAATTCCTTTTTCTTCCAAGATGTTTTCACTTTGGAATGCGATAAATAATGATGCTTTTTCTTTCGAAAATTTTGTTTAAACTTCTTTAAATTTTATGGACATTGAACATCTTTTTTCATAACGAAATCCACTGTGATACCAAAGATAGAAATCTCCCTTTCACAACGATCTCCTAAAATTTGTTTTTACGATACTATAAGCATTTAAAATATCGATTGTTTTCAAAATATCGAAAAACAGAATGTTTGTTACGATATTTGATGAAAAAATTTCTTACTTTAGTTTATAAAAATACAAAATATTTCGAAATATCAATAAATATATATATATTTAGATTCATTTATTTTCGAGATAACTAAAATTATTAAAATAAATTAATTAACCCTGATAGAAAAGGTACAAAATAAATTTTACTTATTTATTTAAAAAAAAAATTCATTTTCATTGCTTTTAACTATAAATAATATTATTAATTTTTAATTATTACTAAAACATACTTTTATTATAAAACTTTATTTTGCTATGTTAATTTAAAATTATATACATACATACATACATATATATATATATATATATATATATATATATATATATACACACATAAATAAATTTATATTACATTATATTTCGAAATATTAGCGATCAGCCTCGTAAATTCAAATTTCAGAATTGAGAAGATCTAGCGAAAAAGAGAGAGATTTCAAAAAGATCAATTTTCAGACGAGATCAAAACAATCGATGACAAATCTCGTGAACTCTGCCCGAAGATGATGGAACGAAGCAGAAGTATAAAACGGATAGATTCTCACTGAGATTGGTCTCGTTCGAACGTTTTTTTTTTTTTTTCCCGCGTTTTCCAGCTGGAGCAGCGGACGTAAGCGCGTCGCACTCGCAACTGTTTCAGATTCCCGGCCGTTGCACGAGATTGTGTCAACGGATGCCATGGCGTTTGCCTCTTATGGCGGGGATAATATGGCACGGTGGCACATACGCGCTAACACGCGTTACATACAGTCTGGCACGTGTGCGAAACATACTGATTATTCGCGAATTTCGCCGGATGTGAAATACGAGAGCTTGGCTCTCATTCACATTCTTTTTTTAGTCGGCTCGTCTTTCAATCATGTTCTTACACGTTCTACGGTACGATATTTTTTTTTTGTAAATAATGTTAGCTTTTTCGGAACTATATATATTACTATATATATTATTATATTACTATGTAGTATATAGTAATTATTATATAATATATAACTACTATACTATGTAGTATATAGTAATAGTAGTATAGTATATACTATATAGTATATATATAATAGTTATATACTACTATTACTATATAGTATATAGTAATATATAACTACTATATATATATATTACTATATTACTATATGGTATATAGTAATTACTATATATAACTACTATACTATATAGTAATAGTAGTATATAGTAGTATAGTAATAGTAGTATATAGTATAGTAATAGTAGTATATAGTAGTATAGTAATAGTAGTATATAGTACATAGTAATAGTAGTAATAGTAGTATATAGTACATAGTAATAGTAGTAATAGTAGTATATAGTACATAGTAATAGTAGTAATAGTAGTATATAGTACATAGTAATAGTAGTAATAGTAGTATATAGTACATAGTAATAGTAGTAATAGTAGTATATAGTACATAGTAATAGTAGTAATAGTAGTATATAGTACATAGTAATAGTAGTAATAGTAGTACATAGTACATAGTAATAGTAGTAATAGTAGTATATAGTACATAGTAATAGTAGTATAGTAGTAGTATGCATACTATATAGTAATAGTAGTACTATAGTAACTACTATATATATTACTATATTACTATGTAGTATATTCTGCATTAGACATATTTGGTAGGATCAGAGGAAAAGATACCTGTCGCGAATTTCTCTCAAACATTCAATTTAAATTTAAAATAAACATCGATTTTGTTTCGAAAAAGAAGTTGGAATTAATGAACCACTGGCGAGAAATCTCACTTCATAACACTATTTCTACAATTCTACTTCATTAGTAATATTTCACAGTTGTAGCGAAGTATCTCGTCCAAGGTAGCGAAAGGATTGAAAAGATTGCAGTTGCATTTGTTTTCATTCAAAGGATTTTCAACCAAGGAGGCATTTCACGATTTTGAAAGTGAATCGCCGTTTTGTCACTTATTATATTTCTTACTATTAGTCGACCGAGATACTCGTGTATATATGGAAAAAAAAAACAATCGTAGGTTTCTCATTAACTATGATCTTCATTAGAATTAAATGTACTTTTTTTTATTTAATAAAGTAAATTTGTGTGAAATACTGATATCCTAAAATGGAAAAAATCTCTATACCTTAAAGAAAAGTGAAGAATGATGTTCTGATATACTATGGAAAGGGATAAAAATCATCATCCATTAAATATAGGACACCATCATGATCATTTACTCCTGTTTTTCAATTTTTTTTTTTCAATGATACAAAGTCAACTTAAACAGGTCATAAGATTTAAAAATCTTTAATAAGTATTCGAAGAGTGAAAAGACTTTTTTTTTTTAGAAATGTAAAATTTCGTAATATATAACAAGAAGTATTAATAAAATAATATATAACAAGAAATATATAATATTAAATATTTCTTAATAAAAAATATATAATATATAATATGTATAAATGTAATATATAACAAGAAATTTAATAAATAAGCAGCAGAGAAAATTTTGAAGTGCAAAATTGCAATATAAAATGCATAAAAGTTAATATATAAAATATCAATACTACAAAAGCAATATCAAAACTACAAACACAATTTTTTGTTACCATTTACCATGAATTTTCTAACAGAAATTGGAAGAGCGATAAAACATTCTGAAAGACGATGAGGTCTCGTTAACGAAACTTTGTTTTTGGATTATAACAATTCAATACTTTCGATGACGTGAATTCTAAAAAGTGACGATGCTGCAAATATAAGTTTTTAAAATTGTTGCTTGTAGCATCTTCTCACTCGAACAGATTGATGGAAATAAATCACACGTACGAAATTCAAGATCAATGTTGACCTATTTTCAACCTTTCAAGCTTTCGTCTTCTTCTAAAACATGAAAAATTCATACAGAAGATCGTTCGTGCAATTCAGAAGACACTGAAACAAATTTGGAGTGTTTGTTAACGAGCAATCGAATCATCTTCGTCGTGTATCCCATCGTCTTACCTGTTTTTAATGGTTGTTTGTTTTAATGCAACGACGAAGAGCAAACAGAGGTTGAATACCCATAAATATCACGAATCTCACTGGTAGCGAAGGATTAATCGTGCGTGATCATTGTCACGGGAGCAGAAGAGGGACGTTTCCGGTAGGGAGAGCGCAGAAACTTGCGCAGGTGAGCATTCCAACCGCGATGGTTAAGTTAATCGCTTGCGCTGGCATTGCGGACCATAACGAGTGACCGGTTCTCAATATTTCGAAATTTCGTGAAATTTTAAGTTTCCAGGTTTCTGGAGATTCTAAAAATTTCTAGAAATCTACGATCAAACAAAGAATCTAAGGGATCTTGAAAAGAATGTAGATTACTGCGAGTCACTCATTTGGAACCATAAATCGCGCGAAGATCTAATGATTATTCTATTGACCTGAAATTTGCGTATCTCAGATTCCCCAAACTTCAAAGATTAAACGAGTAATCAATATTCAAGAATTCAAATGACCCGATGATAATTCCACGATCCTTCGATAACTTTGAAGCTGTGCCACGATCTTCAATTCGTCCCGTGGCCGTCCCTTAACCCCTTCTGTTGGCAACTGATTGCGGACCGTAACGAGTGACCGAACCGTATACAATAATTCGTCGCTTTCTTCTTCTATTGAAAACTCGTCGGTACGATATCACTGGATAAAGATTATTATTATTAGGAAGATTTATTATTAAGGAGTAATAAACTTATCATTTGTTTTGCCTGGATTACATTTAAGTATACTTGAGACTGAGGAAATGTGACAATTTTGGGACAAAAAATTCCAGCGCAAAAGATTAAGCCGGCCGGTACGATGCGATTCTTGCAGTTGAATTCGCATGAGCTGCCGCAGATGATCCATATCCGTCAATCGAATAATTGGCTAATCGTGTTACACACCAGGTTTGTCATTGCAGAATCTTACTGGAACGTCCGTTTACGTTCAAATATTCGGAGGCAACTGTATGCTTCCAACAGAATAACGAACAATGTGCGTAAATGGAGGAAAAGTTAAAGATTAAATTTTTTAGCAGACGAGAAGAATGAATATACTGATATTACAAGTGTTAGAATTGGACTTTAACAAACGAAATGTTTGAATTTTGCGAGATGAATTGATGATTTTTACGTGGAGATGTTCGTATTTTTATTAGGATTATGAATTACAATGCACGAGTTGTTACAAACTAAAAATAACTTTTCAAATTATCGTAGAATTATAGTAGAGCTAACATCGTGAGCTAATATTTCTTCGTTACACTGAATATTTCCTCTTAATATTTTATTTCTCTTAATATTAATATTTTCTCTTTTCCTTTTTCAACTTGACGATTGAATTTGTTCGTATTGACTCGAGCGTAAGAAATCACCTTGAACTTGCAAAGGATTATAGTTGGTTTCTACTGAAATCGTGGAGACAATTGATAAAGAAACGAAGAAAAGGAGTTTTCTCTGTGTAAAAATGTAATAATAAGAAACCGATACCTCGAGAAATATTATTACGAATATACCGTATGTGTTGCATATCAGATTTCACAAGATTTACGACAAACGTATTGCAAAAGCAATTAATAAAAGACGTAGAAGCCCAAGAATTCCCGACTTCCTGCTACCTTTTTTTCATTAATTCCAACCTGGCGTTTAAATTTCTCTGCTCGAGCATTTTTCAACTGCTGACACAGTAAATTGCCCACGGAAAGTATATCAGAATTCAAATTACTTAACTGACGTACTTTGAGCTGTTACGTATTTAATTTCCACGTTTCGAGAGAGAAAGCAATAAAAGTATCTATTGACTTCTTTATCGATCGATGATTTAACACGTTAATTCTCATTGAAGTTGAACGTAAATGTCAGAGAAACGACTTACAACCTATTCGAGAAACTGTACGTTAGTTACGTTCGTTGTCGCTTGCGTCTACGCAGCGAGCAAAATGTGTTTATCGATAATATCTCGAGTAGGATAGAAAGGGGACTATTCATCGTCAAAATTAAAAAAAAGATCTTGAGAAAGCCTCTGTTATCTTCTCGTCATAATATACGACGCGAATTTCTTCAGGCGAAGAAAGAAGCAGTGTTGTAAATCTTCAGAAATAATAATAATACATTAGGATAATAGCTAAGATTCGTGGAAACAGCTCTCAATTTAAATTCATATACTTTGTCTTCTCTCTTGAAGAATAAAATTACCATTTTAAGAGAAAATAAAATACAATAAAATACAATAAATTAAATACAATTAATTAAAATAAAATTACAATTTTAAAAGAAAATACTTGATGAAATACTTCTAAGGGAAATAAAAGTTAAAGCTTTCGCTAATTACGAAATTACATGAAATAATAATATATTATATTAATTATATTATAATATATATAGTACCAGTATTAATTATATTATAATAATTATATATGTAGGTACCAATATTATATATAATTATATATATATATATACTAGTAGTGCTATATGTATAATTATATATATAATATTATATATATAGTACTAGTATTATAATAATTATATATATCGGTTCCAGTATTATATATAATTATATATATAGTATATATAGTAATTATATAATTATATGTATAGTATCAGTATTAATTATATTATAATAATTATATATATAGGTACCAGTATTATATATAATTATATATATAGTATATATAGTAGTTATACAATTATATGTATAGTACCAGTATTAATTATATTATAATAATTACATATATAGTACTAGTAGTAATATATATTATAATAATATAACATCGTAATATTAATTACATTACACTATAATAATATAAAATCCATTGAATGAAGGAAAAGATTCTTAGAAAAAACTAGCGTGATACTTCAAACAAAAATCGAGGCTTCCGTGAGCATCGAAACCGTGCGCGATGCTAATTCGTGTCGAGGGAAGGAAGGAGGCTGACACGCGATCGGATGTTGGAAAATTCGCGTCCTGCTGGCGATTAATCGTCGATCATCTGACCGACCGCTTCGTTGTCTTTCCGTTGTGGATCACGCGAGCCGAACGATCGCCGATCAATTAACGCATTCTCTCACGTTATCGACGTTTACCTTTCGAACGAGCCAGGGATACCAACGACAGGGGCGAAAACTCGCTCGATCCTCTCTTCATTCATTTGCACGAGCTCTCTCTCTCTTTCTCACACTTCGACGAGCTTCGTCGACTGTTTCACAATATTCGAATCGAAAAACGAGGGAACACGCGCGAGATTCGTACTTACGGTGTTGGATTTCAAGTTCAAGTCGTTGACACGGTTGGCCACGTGATCCTCGCCGCTCGTACAGATGTCGTTCGATCAACTACGTCACTTTTCGAATTTCCCGCCACGGAGATGCACCGTTTTCCCGATGGTCGAAACGTTCAGCCGCGGCTCGTCGCGCGTGGCTCGCGAAGATTTTCTGGTGCACGATCGAAAAAACGATCGGAGAGCAGCGAGGTCGGCGTTGAAAC
Organism: Frieseomelitta varia; assembly: GCF_011392965.1. Lineage (NCBI taxonomy): Eukaryota > Metazoa > Arthropoda > Insecta > Hymenoptera > Apidae > Frieseomelitta > Frieseomelitta varia. The sequence continues at coordinate 97,298 of NW_025110424.1, read as the reverse complement.
CTCGTGAAACTGCGATCGCGTTGCCAACGACTGTACCGAGCAGCGAGCTTATCCAGTGACGTCAACGCACCTTCCTCGCCCCCCTTTATCCCTTCCATTTTCTCTCTTACCTAGCCTTTTCCTCCTACTTCTCAACGAAATCGAGGATCGTCGATCAGCATTGAGTCACGTAAGTACACACTCGCGAACCAAGCGTCTTGCCTGACAACCTGTGCCGTTGCCTCATCATCCTGTGAGGCGAGTCTTCTCTTTCATAAATTTCGAGTCGTTCGGTCATTTTGAATTTACCTGAACCTAACCTAGACCTGTTGCGCTGGGATGACGTGCCACGCACGTCGAGAATTTTTTGTTCCAAAATTGTAATATTTTCTCAGTTGCAAGTATTATTTAAGTAAAATAGGCAGAACAAGTAATTTATTACTTCTCAGTAATTTCTATCCAGTGATAGCGTACCGACGAGTTCAAAAGAAGAAGAAAGCGACAAATTATTGTATATATGGTTTGGTCACTCGTTATGGTCCGCAATCAGTGGCCAGCATAATTGGTTAAGCACTGGAGAATTTATTATTTGATATTCCAGTACTGATAAAATAATTTTGGTTTAATTAATACTAGAACTACCGACGAAAAAGTATAACATTGGTATAAGCCAAAGAAATAAGTATAATATAAGTACCAAAGGAAAAAGCATAATATTGGTATAAGTGCCAAAGAAATTAAAGTGCAGGCTACAAGAAAAAGTTAATAATACAATGTACAAAGAATACGAGCTTTTATTAATAAATTTTATTAAAAATCACTCGAGTATGTGAAAATACATTGTTGCAAATATATAAAATTTCTGTAGGAAATTATAAATTAGTCAGTTTTGACCACTTTGGTAGTTCTAATGTAATGTTAATTAGAGCTCTTTTGGACGATGATTCATTACGATAACAGTAAATGAATTGGTAAACGAGAGTTATGAAGTTCTATTTCATAATTTTATAATTCTCATCAACTACGATAATTACACAATTTCTAATTTATAAAATTTGATTTGAAAATTTTATTTATCCCGTATTTTTTTCAAATTTGTTACTGTTATGTATACTGCCGGTGAGTCTTGATTTAAAAAATTTCGAGTTAGACCGAGCATTTTTATATATCTATGTAAGAAAATTTAGGCATTTATGAAAAATAAATGTATAATATGAATATAGAGAATATACAAAGTACAGCAATATTTTATAAACGAGAAATATAGAGAATATACAAGGTACAGCAATATTTTATAAACGAGACAAATTTCTGTCAAAATTATTATAAAAGTATGACATTGCATCCATAGTTAAATTTCATTGATATTAATCTGTGATTTCAAAAATTTCGCTAATAATCTTACATAATTACGCAGAACAATTCAAATATTAATCTCTTTTTAAAAAGTTATGATATTATACTTTATCTTAGAGCGATTTAATAATACACTAACTTTATACCAGAATTATTATGTTAACAAATTTAAACAGTTGTTCGTTGTTTCGATAGTACTTTGTAAAGAAAATAACGATTAAAATATTAAACTGATCAGTAAGAAAAGTTAATTGTCCAGATTTTATTTAAATAAAGCAAAAATAATTATTGAAGGACATTGATTATCGAATGGACAAGTTATAGTGAAAATTGATCTATTAAAATTCGATCGTGTGTAACAAAAATATTGTTAGGTTAACGAATCCTGTTCTACGATCGAGAAAAATTATTTATTTATTGGTTAAGCTCGACTCGCTTGACGCATTTATGAGAATTTATACACACAATACGTCTGAGATGGTGCGCATATTCGATGAGATTTAAATATGCAGACCATGAATGTTGATCCGGACATTGGGTTTTTCGATGTATAGTATACTAATCGAGTAGTCCTCAGTTACATCGTTCCTCCGAGTATAAGTCATCACAACTGTTACGTGTCTTCTCCCATCTTAAATGGTGTTTTAAAATCTTATTTCGATTAATCAAGTTATCTGAATCGATGCAATTTAAATTCGAGTAATTTGAAATTCTTTTTCCAAAGCGAATTGTCATTTGTCTGATGTGAAATATATTTCAAAATTATATACTTTAAAAATAAAAAAAATAAAAATAAAATGTACTTTAAAGATGTTATTTAAAAAAGTGTTTTCAAGTTTTTATGATTATATTACAATTTATAATTATTCTTAGACTTGGAAAAGATAACGCGTTTGTAATTATAATTAACATATACATATACGCTGTCGTACATAAATCTGAATAATTTCATCAGAAGTATTTATATTTTTGTTTCATTTCAGAAATTACGATCGACAAATATTTTTTACTATTATACTATTAAATTTAATTTGAGACAAGGAAAATACACATGTATATATACACACATAATTTGATATATATATATATATTATTCATATTCTATATCATTTATTTTTAATAAATAGTTGACAATTCATAAAATTTATACATACGTTTTGAAGGTTTTCAATATTTTTTAACATATTTTTGAACATATTTCAATATTTTATTTTTATTTTTATTTTGTGGCTAAAAACATATTTTAATCCTTTTAATATTTCAACATTACTCAAACATTTAACTTGCTATCTCTGCAAAATTAATCTTCAGCCATATTAAATTATTATTTTTTTATTTATATTAATTAATATTGTATATTACCAATTCATATTGTATATTGTATATTGATATTGTACACATCTAAACTAAATTAATTTATGTGATTTGTATTCCATATATTTGCAATAATTTATAATTGCCCAAATACTTATGTATGTATGATATTGTACATACATTATTATTTTTGTTTCACTTTTCCTTAGATAATTTGTAATCAAATTACTTGAACTTACGCGAACTTGTGAATTCAAGTAACTTGACTAATCTGGACAACGTTTTTTTTCGAAGTATAATATCTTTGTAAATATCTCAACGAAAAAAGTTAATATTTCTTTCTCTGAAAATCCAACTCTCATACATATGTATGTCTATTTCCTTTGTTTATTTTTTTTATCTATTTTGCTATTTGCAATATATAGTATAATTAATATTATATATAATTTTAATATTAATATTATATATAATTAAACATAATTTTAATATATATAATTAGACATGATTTTAATATTAATATTATATATAATTAAACATAATTTTAATATATATAATTAGACATAATTTTAATATTAATATTATATATAATTAAATAGACAACAAAACGAAATTTAAAAACAAAATTCGACAATGTGAATTTAATTGAGAAAGAATTGCGAACGAAAGTACCGATTACCGATATACAAGTTGTGTCATAGCAAGTTAAATAAAGCAAAGAGAGAGAGAGAGAGAGAGAGAGAGAGAGAGTGTGTCATTCGTTGAATCAACAATTTCCAATGACGATTGACCCGCTAAAATTCGATCGTGCAGGCTGGTTCCCAACAATGGTTCCCACCTATTATCTCATTCGCGTAACGTGCTCGTTAGATTGAATTTTTCGTTGATCGCGAGATCGTTTCGCGAGCAGAGCACGTGCGTTCACGATGCATCGGCTTGTGTGCACACCGTACACGCTAATGCGCACTAACAGGGGCCAGTGTGTACACTAGTATCCACTAATAGGGGACACACTTCGCCGTGATAATAACCAATTACGTCAACGAGGCCGGAGGGCACGACCGTGACGTTTCGATGAGTACCATCAGCGGTCGTCATCTGGTCGTCGAAATATTCCCTCGCCAAGTTTTGCATTTTATTATTATTAGGGGAAAGTTCCCTAATTTGGATCAATTCCGCAATTGGACAGTAACCTTTATGTAAATTAACTTACGCGACACCGCTTGCAATTAGTATGACGTGATATCGTGCTTTTGCAAAGAAAACAACTCGAAAAAAAAATACTCTTTCAGTAAAAGTGAGAAATATTTATTATTTTGTTAATTAAAGGAACAACGCAATTATCGATATGCATTTTTTCAGAATAAGAAGTATTTGTAGAACACAGTGTCGCATGAATCAGAAAGGATTACATAATTCCTTTTTACCGGTTATTAAATTATAAGGATCAGTGAGTAATTTTTCACAATTGGTCGAGGACTGTTTTTATAACATTTTTTACAATGATAATTCGAAAACTGGTTATTTTGTTTGGCAAAAATACATATTTAGGTTTTTTTTTTTTTTAGTGAAAAATAAATAGCTTCTTAAAGCTATAAAAAGTGCTTCTTAAAGCTATAAATAGCTTCTTTTATAGCTTCTTAAAGCTATAAAATGCTTCTTATTTTGTTATTTTTTAATAGTGTTTATCTAAGTATGCTTATCTAAATATATTTATCTAAGCAAATAAAAGTTTATATAAAATAATACAGAATAAACATGATTCAATTCGATTGATTAGGATACCTATGATGCAAATTAGGAAACTAGTTTCCTAGATTAGAAAATTTATTTATTTTTCATTAAAATTTATTATTTAGTTGTTTTGAAAGTGGTTTTTTTGTAACAATTCAGGTAATAATTTCACTCAATTTTAAGAAAATTTATTTCTTATTTAGAGAAATTTTATTTCTTATTTCTTATTTCTTATAAGAAAATAGATTTATGTTTTGTCAAGAAAATAGATTTATGTTTTAAAAATTGTCTTGTGTACACGTGACAGTAAACTATCAATGAGTTGATAAATTTTCAAATCCAATTTTCTCGAAAACAAAGCAATTTACAAAATTTGTATAAATTACTGTAACTAGTCATCTATGACCCAACAATACTATAATATTTGAGAACTGATATTAAAATTAATGTAGAGATAAAAATTATTAATTTGTATAATGTTTCATTAAAATTTTATAGATTTGCAACAGTTGCATTTTTGTAAATTTAATTGTCTCAACTTAAGCAAATTGAATGTTGCAATTGAATGCCCAATAAGCAATGAGTATCATTCATATTTAATTCAAAGTTCGAAATTTTAAGGAATTTCTTAATTAGTTTTAGTTTAGTATTGATTCTATGTTACCAATTTGCAATTCAAAATTGAAAAGTTCTTTTGAGAAATTAAAGGATGAGAAAATATATCTTAGAAATCAATCAAGTTGTACATACAAGAAGCAATTTTTCAAATTAGCAGAATCATTCTTACGCTCATTCCCACAGATGATTCACAAATTATATGAAAATGCATATGCATTCAAATTTCCTAGACAGTTGATTCACTGTTAAATGAAATTCATGTGAAAATTGATAACTGACGTATGTTTCGCGGCTGATTCAAATTAATTACATGTGTTTTCACGGAAGATTCGTCATTTTCCTGTTATTTCTCGTAAATTCTACGATATAATGATACGTTTTGTATAATGGTACGAAAAATGCGTATAATGGTATATTGTTATCGAAACGCTCAAGCTAAGTTGGTTTTAAAAGTGTGACGACCTTCGGGCACAGCTATCTTAGATCGCGATTGCCGTGAAAATGAGGCAAACAAGCACGTAATAAAAGTGTTTTTCAAGTAATCATTCTTTTTCTCGCCCTCGAAGATCGACAATAATTTTATCGCGAGAAAGTATCCGTGCTTTGTCGTGGATCGACGAGGTCACCATTTCACCTTGTGATACTCTTCCTCGTCTTTAAAAGCGTTTCTCGCCGTTAAATGGTTTCGTAATATTCCATTTCGATTCTTTATGAAAATTTACGATGAAAAGATTTTGTTTAATACAAATCGTATTCTGTCGTATTTCCTTATATTTTAAAGTGCGAAACCTTTTATATATTTATTTTATTTATTTTAATCGTGATGTTTTTACATCGTGCAGTGAGCGGGAAAGTAAAAATACTCTTCTCGAAAATGCGAAAATTTCAAAATCATTAAAAATTTTTCTCTTCAATTAGATTCATAATCTTGAAAATTAAAATTTCTCTTTTACGACGAATTCTTAAAAATTGCTGCGCGATTTTTTTCGCCATTCTACTGAATTTTAAATAACAAACATTCAAGGAATTTTAACTCTAACACGAACGTATGATTGTTAAAGTAGAAGTTTTATTTTTTAAAATGAGATCAAACTGATTTGTTTTCACAAAATTACAATTTAAAATATCCACAATTTTTCACCAAGTATATAAACAATTTTGTAAGCGATTATGTTTTGTATCCCTTTAATTTTATTTATATTTATATTATTTTTATTTGTATTATTATTTTTATATTATTTTTATTTATATTATTATTTTTATATTATTTTTATTTGTATTATTATTTTTATATTATTTTTATTTATTTATATTATTATTATTTATATTAAATAAACAGTGATTGATCTTAATCCAAAAATGTATAAAATATATGACACAAAGTACTTAAATTTAATTACACGAAAAAATGCAATTTTTATTTACATTTAAATAAAAATGAAATGGAATAATTTTTATTCCCATTTAAAATGGAAAAAATGTACTCTTCGTTGCATTGAAATTTTCTTTACGATAAGTACTACGAATTAACTACTTTCTTGTTCATCGTTTGTCTTTCTCTAAAAAAAAAATCTGAGACCAAAGATCATTTGTACTAACATTGCTAGTAAAATTTCACAAATGTTATAAATTTCCTAACATTGCTAGTAAAATTTCACAAATGTTATAAATTTCCTAACATTGCTAGTAAAATTTCACAAATGTTATAAATTTCCTAACATTGCTAGTAAAATTTCACAAATGTTATAAATTTCCTAACATTGCTAGTAAAATTTCACAAATGTTATAAATTTCCTAACATTGCTAGTAAAATTTCACAAAAGTTACAAATTTCTTTCAACAATTTTTAAATTGCAAACTTCATCAAATTATAAATCTTATTCAACCTAAAGTTGTAACAATCAAAAAAGAGAATATTATTTATTATTATTATTTATTATTAGATAAGAGATCTCTTATCAGTTTGCTAATACTAATTAGATAAATCAGAGACAAGAGCAAACCTATCTGTAGTACCAAAGATTCGAGAAATGCCTTCCAATCAACTTTTCAAAGAGTCAATGAACAGAATTACGCGTGGTTTGCCAGGTGTAACTGCAATTGTCACGTTCCATAATCACGTTATCGCGAATCTCTCAGTTTCTTATTCAAAACAGACATTGTCTGGGGCAACAATGAGCAGTGTCTAGAATGACGGCACGAAGCTGGAGAACAGAAAAACGACGAAGCGTATCACCTTGCGACGTGAATTGCGACATCCTCTTCTGGGACTGTCCTCGGTCTGATATACTGATTATGCGTTTGCACTCAGCTTTACATATTCTTCTATTCACACCTTCAATTGCAATCGAGCTCTTCCTTCAATTAACAGTGAACTACGATCTGTGATTTAAAGTTAGGTTGTCTTCAACTAACTAGTCATTGAATTTCAAGATTATGTTATTTCGAGTAACTATTTATCGGATATTTATTGGATAATACATTGTTGGACTTTTATGAAGGTAGATTATTTTGATTTGTATTAACTTACAATTTGAAGTTAAATTAACGTTTATTTTATTTTTATTTCATTTTGTTCTACATTGTATATTACATTTTGCATTTTTTTTTCATTTTTTCTGTACTTCGTACATTGCATTCTGATAATATTAGTAGATAGAATTAAATAGGAAAGGATCTAATCGTAAATGTTTAGAGTAAAGTTAGTTTAGGATATCAAAATCTAATAATAATTATTATTATTATTATTAGTTGTCCGACAAGTTTCAGTCATTTTTCATTTTTCTAACAGTGAACAAGTCGTAAATCTGATAAAGTTTCGTACACTGATTACAAATTTGAAATTAATTTTTCTCCGCCATCTTTAGTTTTCGAAAAGATCAATTTTGGAAAAGAAAGCATTTTCAACTTTGAATTCTGTTTTCTGTTTGTGAAAGGCTATTCAATTAAGCATACCTTCAGCAACTATTAAAGTGACTTTCATCTCATCCTAATCTTTGCGAATATTTTTCAATTCATCTCAAAAATTAAAGCGCGAAATTTTTTTTGCATTAGCCGATGAATTTGATTTGAAGGAAAGTGACTTGGGCAATATTAAAAACTGTTTTTAACAGTTTCTTGATACTTTAATTACTTGCGCTGGCAACTGATATTGCGGACCATAACGAGTGACCGAACCGTGTACAATAAATCCGTCGTTTTCTTCTTCTTTTGAACTCGTCGGTACGATATCACTGGACAGAGATTATTAAGAAGTAATAAACTTATCATTTGTTTTGCCTGGATTACATTTGAATATACTTGAGACCGAGAAAATGTTACAATTTTGGGGCAAGAAATTCTCGACGTGAGTGGCACGTCGTTCCAGCGCAAGAGGCTGAAAGAAACCAGATGAAACTGTCGTTTCACAGAAAAGATTACGAAACTTCAACTTAGTACAAATGTATTATCATTTTATGTAACTAGTCTACTTTCGGTCTCGATTGTCCAAGAGACACAGAAAGATATGTGTAGCGTCCGAGTGTCGCGAGCTTTCGCGAGGCAGGTGAAATGTGTCTGGAAAACAAGGACACAGCCGATGTGTGTACTTGTACGAAGCTACGTGATCGAGGAACTTGATAGCCGGTTTAGCGTGTTTCGCGTGGTGTCATGGCTCGTGTGTGTGGAAACCTGGCCCAAGAAGTAGGGGCGAAGAGGGAAGGAGTTAGGCCGAGATTAAACAATTGACTGGCGTGATAACGAGGGCACTTCCCGCCACTAAACTCATCCTGTCGTGTCGTGTCGTCTAACCTACGGCTCTCTGAATCCACTTAATCCAATACTCATCCATCTGCCCTTCAGGCCATCGCGTGTTGCATCATAACGCACACCTCGTTACGAATTGCCTTCGTTCCAGGTATCGTCTAAAAGCCTGAATGAAGCTGGCCAGAAGCTTCTTGCACACGACGATTTAATAGAATGTGTCCAATCTTTCCTATTTTATTTATTAAATAAATTATTTTCTATTTATTATTTTTCATATTTCACTTATTTAATAAAATATCTTCTATTATCTGTATTTATTAAATGTAGGTTCAGTGTGTAAACAGATCGCAGTACATAGGCTGTTTCAGTTTTCATGATATCGAGATAAAAGAAATATTTAATTATAGGAAGTATTTAAATATTTATTTCCTGGCATGACGCTTCGTTTTCGAAAGAAATCAAGTTTGAAGATTTGTTAGATATACATACACTTAGGTATTTGAATTAGAATACTTCACGTATAGCAGTGAAGAATGGACAGAAGGGAAAATTTTGTTCTACGTGGAAAACTGAAAAAATAGAATTAAATTTATTCTTTTTTCAAAATTTATCAGGGCAACTTTTATTTAAGATCTATATTCTTGGAGACAAAGCTTTAAATTAAAAAATTTTCTTTTTCTATATTTCTTACTTATTCGTATATTATTGCGTGTAGAATATCGGCACGACTATTAACCAAATTCAAGTGCATTTAAAAAATTTTCAAACTCGAAAACCAAGTCTTCAACGAAAAACTGTTCTTTCCTTTTGGCTTACTTTTGCATGTAGAATCATTCCATTCTCGATTGTGTTATACAAACTGTATATTAAAATGAAAATAATGAAATCGACATTGGTTTTTTTCACGAATTTATTTTATGCGAGACAGATAGATAAACTGTGCACCAAACTGATTCAAAGATCCTACAGCGGGCAATAAAAATGAGAATCTCTGTAAAAAGGTCAGACGGTGTCTGACCTTTAAAAAAGCACTGAAACATCGGTCGTGGTTAAATTCCATTGATCTAATTTGTATAGCATGACCCTTTAGAAAGGTTCACGATAAAAAAAAGCCATTATCCATGTTTTTCTGTTTCCAGAAAAAGAAAAGAATACTTTAGCTTTTCCTTTTTTAACAAAACGTTTAGCATATTACATAATGTATAGATAACAATGCATGCAACTTTATATTTTTATGAAGAAAGTAAATCTTATTAGATAGAAAATTATTTTGCTGAATAATGTTCCTTAATTTAATTATATATAAAAGATATTTGGACAAAAATATCTCATATATATAAAAATTCAATTTTCTTAGTATAAAAGAATATGATGATCCAAAGGAATATAAAAGTTTATAAAAGCTTGTAAAAAAGCTATATATACCAATGCTTTATATACCAATAACTTTTTATTTTATTGAATTGTATTTATAATAAGTTTTACATGTTTTAAAATAATGTTTCTTGCAAATTTTGTACAAATTAATATAAGTTTTTTTGCTTTTTAACATGCGTTAATAAATATATATATATATATATATATATATATATATATTTTTTTTAATTGTATTTGATATAGTTGAAACGCTTTCTTTTTTTTCTGTTAATATTATTGTTCAACAAATATAAGTGCATATTTCGAATAAAAATTTATTTTTTAATATTATTAACAGAATAAAATATATTTCGTCTTTTTTATATAATCTTTATCTGTATTTATAAATGACTATTTATGATTTTAGTTATTTAAGAGTTGCGTTTGTATTGAAACAAAAATCTCTACAGAATCTTTTTCTATATTATTCTTATTTTATATTTTATATTTGCTATTCTATTATTATATTTAATTATATATTTTATATTTGTTATTCTATTATTATATTTTATTATAATTATATATTTTATATTTGCTATTCTATTATTATATTTTATTATAATTATATATTTTATATTTGCTATTCTATTATTATATTTTATTATAATTATATATTTTATATTTGCTATTCTATTATTATATTTTATTATAATTATATATTTTATATTTGCTATTTTATTATTATATTTTATTCTTTCTTTATATAATATTTTTATAATAACAATGTAGTCAAGGACTGCGAAGTCTTAAGTGTCACATATTGCAAAGTGTTCCGCAAAAATTTCGTTTTTACAAGGTATCTCTGTTAAATAAGAACATCTAAATATCTACTTTTTAGTGCACGAAAAAACTTCTGAAAACAAAGTTGCTATTTCAAAGGCTATTGATATTCAAAGACTATATTGAACGACAGAAAAAAAAATTATTTTCAAGGTCGTTCCTTTACGAGATCGCAAAGTAATCAGTAATTTTTCAATGGATTTATCTGTATATTTTCTTTCGATATTCTTACAGAGCATAAAAAAAAATAAATTCAACGACCCCGATAACGATACTAATTCAAAATTCTCATTTAATCTCACAAGATATTTGTGCCTGAAGGCAACCACAATTTGCTAAGTACATATTTACACAACGGGACGAGTTGCACGTTCATGACCTAATATGAACATCAGACACTATTGATTCAATGAATGATTGGTTAGTTTTTGTTCAGTTCTATATTCGAAACTATAAAAATGTATCGAACGTATAACTCGATCTATTGCCTTTTCAAACGCAAAGTATCTCGAGATTAAATGATCTGAATAGCATGGGGATTCATTGAATATATTTTTCAATCTCTATAGGGATATCAGGAAAAATATACAGTTTCATTTAAAAAATTATTGACGATCTGGAAATCTCGGGAGAAAAATTCATTTCCATTATTTAATGCAGTTGAGAAACTTTTTCACACAATGATAAATAAGATAGGTATTCCTGTGACCTCATTTAGTTGAGATATCTTGCGTGTTCGAAGAATTTGAAAAATTATATTAAAATAAATCCACGACAAAACTATCCCAAGGATATCCATGGTTAAATCGGGTTAAATATATTATACTTTAAATATTTTATATATTTTCGCATATTACGTGCATTGTGTGCATTTTTGTACTTCCGTCACCCATTCATGCTGATTGTCATTTTTTGTTGAAATTTTCATTTCTTTGCCTTCAAAATCAACCGAAGGTCATGGTAATACTAGGTCACTGAATTCGTCTAGATACAAGTCACAATAATATTAAGTCAAAAATGAAGTGCCATTTAAGAAAACAAAGGTGACCTTGACAATTATCGAAAAAAAAAAAAAAAAAAAAAAAAAAAAGTTTTTTGAAATTTTCTTTTGTCGCACTGTATAGCCAATCGAAAATTGATCAACGTTTGTTTAAAATATTTTTTCGTCAGATTATCACAAGTACTTGAAAAATCGTGAAAAATGTTACGTGAGACACCCTGCATTAAATACAAATTTTCTACGATACTTCCGTGAGTCATTGTACGTTATTCCTCATAATACATGTTCGTTTCTGACTACTAAAATATATCGTTATCTAAAGGTCGAAAAATTCGACATCTGCTTTTTTTTTAAGATACGAGACAAATGACAAATTACGATCAGTGCGCGGCTCGTTGATGCGAATTTGTACCAAAGAGATGAGTTTAAACGAGCCCGGAAATCGTCAGTTAAATGACACGGTAGAACGATCTTAATGGCGATAGGCTAAAAGAAATTATCCCTTTCATTCAATTTAAGTCTACAGTTCTCATCGAGAGAGCAACACCGTGTATTGATCGGTTGCCTCGCCGAAACAAATCGTATATTTGTATACAATTCAAATCTTTCTCTGACAGTGAATGAATACTGAGTAAATGATAGAGACGAAGCTAGGGAGCAAAAGAAGCTAGACAGTGTCTGGAACTTTTGTATCTCAATTTCATTTCCGTTTGAAATGATTCCTTGAATGCTTGAAATTACTAAAAATCTAAAAGTTTAATACTGAATGAGGAGAATAACAAATTGAGAATTCACTCATCTTTAAACATACACCTTTTGATATATTTATTTTATATATTGCACTTTTGTATCTCGATTTCCTTCTCTGTTTGAACCCTTTGAATGCTTGAAATTACTAAAAGCCTAAAAGTTTAACACTGAATGAGGAGAATAACAAATTAAGAATTCACTCATCTTTAAACATACACCTTTTGATATATTTACTCTATATATTGCACTTTTGTATCTCGATTTCCTTCTGTTTGAACCCCTTGAATGCTTGAAATTACTAAAAGCCTAAAAGTTTGATACTGAATGAGGAGAATAACAAATTAAGAATTCACTCATCTTTAAACATATATCTTTTGATATGTTTATTCTATGTATACTCTCTCTCTCTCTCTATATATATATATACATATGTGTGTGTGTGTGTGCGCGCGCGCGCGCGCGCGCGTGTGTATTTATTTATTCTATACATTGCAATATGTTATCCTTTTTGAACCTCCAACAAGTAAACCAATTATTTTATTATTAGTTATTCATTATTTTATTTTTTAAGACTATTTGTATATCGTGTATAATGTACTGTGTACATTGTGCGTATATATAATTATTTTATTAAGATTATACAGTACTCTAGAATGCTATAGAATAAACTTTTAAAGCTTAACTAAATCAAAAAGGATGAAGATTTCCAATCATTTACAATTACAGACATGTTTTCCTTATTTTACTGTGTATTAAAAATAAAAAAAAATTGGAGGATTCAATCTAATATTGGAAATTCCTAGTTAAAGAATATGTATTTCGATTGCTAAATGAATGTTGGAGGGATTTGAATTTGTGTATATGCATATTTGTGAGATTGATAATTTAATTATTTAATTTATTGTTGATGTATAATGGTAATGATATCATAATTGACAAGAATATGTGAATTTAGAATAATTATTTACAAAGAAGCATATCTCACGGATTTTGATGTCCTTGATACATGTATGACATATAGTATCAATATCAATATTCTCAATGACTGCTTGTACACGTATAAAAACATTTCTGATACATCATACCTACTGTATGTTTTGGGTTTAAATTCTAATTTAACTTATTGTTAGATATGTATGATATTAGAATAATTTAAGTGAGCTAAAAAAGGAAAGAAAAAACTATTTATATGAAACTGTATGATAATAATGTAGAAAAAAGCACACTTGTAGCTAACATTATGACGACTATATACATAGTGAAATTTTTGTTTCATTAGTGATACAACTATTATATATAAAAAATTATATATTAATATATATATAATTTGTAATTATATTTTTATATTTTATTACATAATTTAATACCGAAAATTTTCCAATAATTATGTATTATAGAATTCCATTATAATTATTTTATTTATTTATTACTTAAGCAAAATCTGATATAAACCCAATTTAAATTCTGAATTAGATAATTTTTACATATACTATTGTGAATAAGTACTTAAACACCTTTAAATTGTCACACTATAAAATACAATTCAATCTCTTTAATTTAATTTTAACATATACATATAACATATATCTAATCTTAACATAGTTAATAAATATTAACAAAAAGAATAGCTAATATTATAATAATTAATTGTAATACTTATAGAAGATTTTATAGTGATTTTAAGTAGTAAAATTTGTTGATTGTTAAAATTTTAAAACAATTGAAATGTGTTGAATGTTAAAATTTTATCAATTGAAAATTTGTTGATTGTTAAAATTTTAAAACAATTGAAATGTGTTTTTAACCACGTTGAAAAAATTTATAGAGATTTTATAAAGTATTTATAACTATTTATTTTATAAAGTATTTATCAACTATTTATCAGGAATATGAAACTTGAAAATTGTTAATCGTAACTATTGAAATATCAATCTTTAATGGAATTATATGTGTTCAATTGTGTTTCTGCACATATGTTTAAACTTAACATCAAGCACTAGTTATACAGGGTGTCTCATTAGAAGTGAGCTACGTGATTATCTTTTAAATTATTCATTATAGAAAATATGTAAATAAAATTTACTTTATTTTAAGGGCGACATCTTATGATGGCCATCAATCTTGTTTAGGTAAACGTAGTTCTGAGATTTCAAATTTCGGATTTGGTTGAAAATAATGTAATGAACGTAGGAGGAGGTTTGTTACTCATCTTCGAGTCATTCTTATGATTTAAATAAATCAATGATTCAACCGATTAAAGATTAAGCAATAATTTACCGTACTATAAATACCTCAATTTTATTAAATTTGTGAATATTATTAAATTCTAGATGGAAGACGTAATGCTCAAAGAATATTTAACGAATCCCTTCCACAGTTGCAATATTTAAAAAACAAAATTTCAAAAATCCTGTGATCAAGCTCGGCAAACAAACTCAGCAGTCAAAGCTCACTATAGTTTTTTAGTACGTTTGCCAAAAAGTTGTTTATCATGTAAACGTTTACATTTGTTTCAATACATTTCATTTGTTATGGCAACGGACAGTCGTTCATGAGTTGTTTGTATTTTCATAGTTGTTGGCGACTCAATGACAAAATGTGTAAATAAAATTCCATATACATATTTTCTTAAGTCTATTGCTCATCGAGTAAAATAACATATAAGATCTTACCAGAGATCCAAATAATGTTTTGCGAAATATTTCAAATACTATTTAATATCTAAACTCTATTTGTTGGGCTGTAGGATTTAATAAATAACATTTTCATTTTAATAGTCTGAAACTAAAATAATAATCTGAAAATAAAATATTTTCACTTTAATAATTTAAAAGATAAAATAAAATATTTTATTTTAATAATCTGGCATAAAAAAAATACTTTAATCTCGTTTGAAGCAATGGCCGTCGCATAAGTAATGTGGATTTTTCAATTTATTCTTTCATGTAAATCTTAGAATTTCCGGGGTACATAATTTCCGGAAAATCATCGGGACATGATTGAAAAAAATTAAAGTAAGAACAATATAAATATGGCGATAAAAAATATCTTTGATAATGTCAAATGCTTCTTTTTAAGTTGATTTAAAACTCTGAGAACTGATCTAATGTTTCTTTAATAGATATATTCTATATTATTGTATTCTTTTATTTTATTTTTGCACATAGAAAAGTCATCCATTGTATCACTATTTTCTATCAGGAGATTAGGGAACTATTTATGCTCATAAAGAAAAGGGCAAAGAAATAAATAAAATATTTCAAGATAAAATCCAAATACTTTCAATACTCTTCAATAAAAATATTATTTTCAAATACTATTTTGAAGCCTTATTTTGTATCAAATAAAATATTTTATTTTCCAAGTTATATGTATTCTTTAAAATATACTATATATATTTCTGTACTATATATATTTTATTCTCCAAGTTATATGTATTCTTTAAAATATACTATATATATAAAATAGTATTTTATCCAGTCTTGAAATTTACAATATATTTCATATACAATATATTTACTATTTACTATTTCAAATAGCATTTTTACAATATACTATATATATTTATTATTTACTATTTCAAATAGTATTTTATTCAGTCGTGAACCTTACACATTTACAATATATTTAATATGTAGTATATTTACAATATACTATACTATATATATTTACTATTTCAAATAGTATTTTTACAATATATTATATATATTTATTATTTACTATTTCAATTATTCTTTTACGACATTGGTCGTGACAAACAAAATGTATTGAATCAAATGCAAGTGTTCATACGATAGGCAATTTTTCGACAAACTAGATGTATTAAGAAGCTATAATGAGCTTTGATGGCCGAGTTTGATTGTCGAATTTAGTCACCAAGTTTGGTCATCAAACTTTTAAGTCGCTGAATATGGTCGCCGGGTTTTTTGTCAACTGGTCGACAGTGTATATCGTGTAATGGCTCTTAGTTAGTTGAACTTAAAGCCAACAGCGCATATGTATGAAAACTACGCGGCATGACGTCTTTGTGCTCCATTTAGGACAATTTAGAAGCTCAGTGTACGGTGAAGTCAAGTTGTTTTAAGAGGGCACGATCGTTGCAAATCGTCCGGCAAGTAATTGATCTTCCTCTAAGGCAATTTAGCGAAATTTAAAGCTTCTGGCTCATTTTAGGTCTCGTGGCTCATCGATAGCGAAACGGAAATCCAGTCAATTAGATGCCAGAGATTTTCTGCTCTTTTCGCCTCCCTCTGAGCCTGCTGACGCAAATGGTATATATGCGAATGGAATAGTAAATGAACGAGGGGATCGTCGATTGATTTTAATGCAATTCCACCGTTTAAAGGAGCATTCTATTCTAAAATTTTCAAACGATTGCTTCTTGTATTTGATAAAAGTGTATAGCGTCCAGAAATTACATCTGTAAAAAGACTTTGTAAAATTAATCCTCCGAGTGCTTAAAATTACCCAAAAAATACTGTATAGGGAACATGTAACAAATTAAGAATGCATTTATCTTTAAACGTGTATCTCTTGATATTTATTCAATATGTTGTACTCTTTGAACTTCTAAGTGAACCAATTATTTTATTGTTGATTAAAAAATTATCTGTACGCACAATATTCTAGTACAGACTCAAAAGATTAATGGAGTCACTAATTTTTAATCTTTGCGGTCAATAATAATATTCAAAGTATAGATTGTAGATCATCAATTGAGAATCTAGTTTTCAGTTATGAACATTTTAATTTATAGTTTGAATTTATGAAAATCGATGGCTAAAATTATTGGTTGAACTAAAACCAACATAGATATTTCAGTTTATAAGATATTGTAATTTGAATTCATAAAATTCAACGTCAAAAATAATTAATCTAACTAGAATTAATCTACATGCAAGAGCGAAAACTAAATATCTAATTTATTTTTATATTACGAAAAATGTTTTTCGTTACGATTTAACTCTTTGGAGCTACTTAGTATACCAATATTGATCTTTGAAGGTCTGAAATTTTATTTTTAATTGTACCACCTAGTTTTTATAATAATATAATTTATAAATGATTGCAAATTACAGAAATATTAAAAATCATAGAAGGAATAAGAATTGTTTTGGAATTATTTTTTTCAGAATCATCATCATTTTACATTTAGGAAGCGTATTATACTATGTAACAAACAAAAAAGTACATTTGAATATGCCTGAATCATGACATTTATCACGTGATCATAATTAAAAAATAAGCCAATGTCAAGATATATGATGTTATTGATGTTATTGATATTGATGATATTTATGATGTTAAACATTTGAAGTAATGTTCGAATAATCACTGACTATATTAATATTATTAATATATTAATATTTTTACTATTATTATTTATTATTTTTACTATTATTATTTATTATTTTTACTATTATTATTTATTATTTTTACTATTTGGTGGACTAGCAAAAAATGTCTTCTGAAGTGGTTGCTGTTGGTAAACTTCTTACTCTAGTTTTCTCAAAAGAAAAATTACATCCAGTTCAACGATTTAAGAATTTTCTATTGTAACATTTGACGAGCTGCAAATTCGACAATGACACACATGTACTGACATCACGTGTATTCGTATATACGTCATTCATTGATTCATTTCTCAACAATTCTTTCAGATCACTCGACAAAATTTTCGCGTGTTTTTTACCATTTAATGATATGTTAATAAAACAGGGACCAATTCATTTATCTCAATGTGTGATCAGGATCATGTGAAGATCACGACAATTAGGCGTATTTGTATTGTTTCGTCTACTACAAAATGCGAACAGAAAAACTACATGCTATCTAGATAAAAAAAATGACGATCTCAAAACAGATTAAAGACAATTAGTCAACAAAAAACTTTTTCTTCCACGATATTTTTCTTTGTAAATGTTTTGAATTATAACTAAAAATATTTTTCATAACATTAAAAATAAGAAAAACATAAGTGGCTAATAATCAGCTGGGATACATCACATTTGAATATATTACATATATTATATAATATAAATATATATTTATAGTGTTATAAATTTATAAATATAATGTAAATAATAATTATTATATATAAATTATTAATATAAATTATTAATATAGTAAATTATAAAATTTACAAATACCATATACCATATACATATATACAAATACCAAATACCAAATATACAAATAAATATCTATATACAATGTACATATGTACATATTTACAAAATTACATACAATATTACATGTAAAATTATCCAGAATATTACACATTATGTAATATTATATTATATGTAATTAATATGTGATATAATATTATACACATCTAATAAATATGTAATATAATACTATACATATGTAATATTATATTATATGTAATTAATATAATATTATATAATATTATTATAATATAATATTATATGTAATATCATAAATATATAAACATATCAATATTTGCGTTAATTATGATGATCCACATTTGCTTACCTACACTTGTTCCTGAGGAAGACCAAGAGTGTTCTTAGGATGATGATTCGCCTTGGATGAATCAACGTCCAACACCTCTGGAACTGGCGGCACCTTCGTTAGCTCCATATTTAACACGTGGTGTTCCTCGTCGCCTAAAACGAAGCTGGTCTTTTTCTGCAAGCCCTTCTGATTCTCTCCTAGGCTGGATGTTCTCGAAGACGAAAGTGGATGAGGCAGAGGTTCTCGATACGAGGTTTCCAAGGGTTCTACGAACTTGCTATGTCTGAATAGATCAAACACAGATTAGCATCGTTTCTGTAATTAAATGGAGACTTTAAATTTCTTTTTTTTTTTGGAACTGCGATACGAAGAGATAAGTTTAGGGTACCTGGTATCTAAATGCTGTCGCGAGGGTGATCTTGGCGGGGGGTTGATGACTGGAATTTGATCCATCGCTGTTCTAGAACCGGATCTTCTTATTACGTCTCTGGACTCGCTTTTCCTAGAATCTAAGGTACACTTGGACGGTTCTCTGTGTATTTTCTTGTCCTCTTTGTTGCATCCTCGACTCTTTCTCAAGGACGCGTTTATGTCTTCTAGTACGCGATCGTAATCTTCTTCCTCTTGTGCATGATGGTTTAAAGCGTGTGGATCATTGTCCAGAAACTGCACAAAAAATTGAAAATATTTCAATTTTTAAACTATTCGGTACAAAAAAAATACAATAATGGAATAATAATGACTTTATTTGTAAGTTTCGTTTTGAAGATTTCGAGGTCATTACTATTTTCTTTAGATGTGATTATATATTTTTTGATTCACTAATCAATACTGTTCGATATTCTCGTACATTACATATTAGTTTAAAAAATTTATCAGTTTAAATTAGTTTAAAAAATTATTAGTTTAGAAAATTAAAGTTAACGTGCAAAGTTAATTTGTAAATTAATTTGCAAAGTTAAATTAATTTATAAAATTAAAGTATAAAATAAAAGCATAAATTATTAAATTAATCATTTTTTGATATATATTTTTCGTTATTGATGATTTCTTTCCTTAACAACTTTTTACTAATAGTTTATAATATGCACACCTGTTTTTATTTTTCATTTTTTACTTTTTAATCAAAAACAAGTCATAAATTTTATTTTTACAGACGTCATTATTATTTACATAACATTTATATTTAATACTTTGACTGCGGAAATTGCCATACTGGCGTCATTGAAGTTAAAACAGGATGCGAGCAGTGCAATATAACTTTATGCATTCCTGAATATTTCAAAATCTATCGTGCTAATCAACATTTTCGATTATGATTTTTATATCTCAGTTTCCTCTTTCTCTGAATAAATTAGTTTTCATAACATTTAAACTTTTTCAATCTCAGAATGATCTGGAAATAATTTAGCCAATCCGTGAACCAATATCTTGAAAGTTCTGTCAATGCAAACGTTCCTAATCATAAATTCTAATTCCACATTATAATAATAATAAAAAAGTATTTTAACGAAAAATAATCTTTCCGGAGCTCGAAGGATTAGACTAATGTCTGCAGAAAATAAATACAAGTTTCACTGTTATTATTCCAAGTACACATTGAATGTACGATCGATCATAAATAAAATGTGAGTGTACGTATGAATGAAAGTTATGTACTATTCATAATATAGTGCGATAATCTATCAAGAAGATGTATAGTCGTCTTGAACGTTCATCCGCAACTGTATGTACCTAATAAACGTAATAAATATTAGCGAACAGTCGTGTAAATTTCAATGTCTACTTAAAAGTTAGAGAAATGAAGGCACATTACATGTAGCAATCTAATAATTATAAAATAACTAATAAAAATCCATTATATCAAGATCATTCAGAATGTACAAAATTTTATATGTTTTCGGTAAAATTAAAAGATTTGGACGAAATTGAATTCAAATATTAGATAATCAAAAAAGTTCGTGCTTCTCAGAATAAGAATTAAGTACAAAAACATTTATAAAAATTTTTATTTATTAAAGTAAATACTTCCACAATTCACAACGATTTTCCAAATACACATAAGCAGAGGTTGAACGAAACTGTTAAAATTTTTAATTAATTATGAAATAATTGTCATTTTATGATTGTTATTATTTTTGTTCCGGAAAAAACTGTTATACAATGCAATCTATTAACTTCTAGTTGATGTATTAATTGAAACTTTTGTATATTTTTGTGTGAATAAGAAACTTTTATTATCTTGAAAAAAGTTTAGTTAAACAGAAACATTTATTCTGCTATGAAAAAGTTAATATTGTTAATATTGTGGCAAGCAGATTTTCTGGGATTGTCTTTTAATTGGAATGGTCTTTTGTGAAAAAAAATTATTTACTCTGTATTTAATTCCTTAAATTGTGCCAATTAAAAGAATTTTTAATTTTTATATTTTACCCTTAAATATCTAGGCCGAAAGTATACCTTCTAGAACTTTTATTAATTAAATATACAAAAGAGCTTATATTAACACCTTAATTCTTTTACAAGCTCTGTCTTTTAAAACAACTAAAAAGTTAAAACCGGAAAGAAACGATATAAAAGTTAAAAGTTGAATAAATAGCTTTTAATTGTAGAAATTTCATTTAAACTCTGCATACAAGCTCGCAAGATTCTGCTTTTATAAAACTTCTATCTTTAGAAATAAAAAATTCAGCAATATCCGCTTTAATATCTGCTTTACTAGTAAATCATCTATTGTACATGATCGTGTAATTTATTGTAAAAAAGAGATAAAGAGTCGCTGGAAAAAAATTATAATACAGAAGCACATACTTGGTTAAAATCACATAATTTATGCTATGTGACATACATACAGAATTTGGATTCTGCTAGTTATTACTTGTTATAATAAATTGTGGCAGCAAATTCTAGAAAAACGCACGATATTTTTTAATTATTTATTATATTATTATTATATTATATTTATTATATTACACACATATTATCTCTTACACGTTTTTCCAGATCTTAACCGTCAGACTCTGTTAATGTGTTTGGAAAGTTATTTTGAGTAAAAAATATTATATATACCGAATCGACCGATATACACTGAATCGATTCGTCATCGATTGTTGGGTTATATGGACTATAATATTTAGATTACATGAACATAGTAATTTAGGAATTAGATTATATGACTATAGTAATTTAGATTACTATAGATGGATTATAGACTATAATAGATTATAATAAGACTGTAATAGATTATGTGACTATGGTAATTTAGTAATTTAGTAATAGTAAGTTACACCGATAAATTTACGATATTTCATTTTATTTAGTATTTTATACTCTCCATAATAAAGACTAGTAAAGACTAGCAAATGAAATAAAATAAAATAAGTTAAAAAATCGACTGATTTAAATTGTTGTTGCCTCCAATAATTCAACGATACCAGTCAAAGGTTAATAATTTGTGTATTATCATATACTGAGTATTATCATACGTGACAAATGATTGAACCCTGAGCGAATGTTTATATATATATTACAATATGTATATGTATATGTAGAAAGAATGCAACATTTGTTATTGTAAAAAAAAAACTGAAAAGAAAAAGTAGAACTGATAAAGCAGTGTATGTGGAGTATATTGAAAAAAGTGCATGCCGTAATGAAAGCAAAGGAAAGAAATACAGCTGTTAATGTGTATATTTGACTCTTCAATTTTACTGAAAACTCACAAGATATTGAAAATTATAGTCGTAATCATTCATAAGTAATTTACGGCCTACAAGTTATTTGAATTCTAAGCGTAATTTTATTCGTGAATTCTTTTGAAATAAATTTTAATTCTTATTGAAAAATCTTGGAGATTCATTGTATAATACAATAAAAATTTACTGAATTAAGGTAACTTAAGAAAGTTTTTTGATAGCCAGAATAAAGGCCAAAAGTTAGATGATAGCCCGTTAATGTTCTTGCTTGTGAGGGGTTAACCTCTTGCGCTGGAATGACGCACATTGAGAATTTTTTATTCCAAAATTGCAACATTTTCTCAGTTTTAAGTATATTTAAGTAAAAACAAAATAGGCAAAACAAATAATAAATTTATTACTTCTCAATAATTTCTATCCAGTGATATCATACCGCCGAGATCAAAAGAAAAAGAAAGCAACGAATTATTGTATACGGTTTGGTCACTCGTTATGGTCCGCGAACCAGTTGCCAGCGTAATAGGTTAAGTCAGTGGCCAGAGGTTATACGTGTTTAGTACCTCGTTTTGCGTGTAAAATATCGGCTGTTTCACGTCAGTTTGCATGCTTTGCATGCTCTCACGTCTGAGAGAACCGTCAGGGCCGGTGATCATAACTGGGATCGGAGTGAGCGGCGTCATTGGCACGTTCATGTGCAATCCGCCTGTGGACGACGCTAGACTGGAACCGGATCCGGTAGTCAGAGAACTGCTCGATGCATCGCGGTAATGAGTGAACCCGCTACTGCTCATACGTTCTAAAATAAGGGAATTCAAAATTAATTTGAGAAATAAATTATGACGTTCATATACAGGGTGGTCCACGCAATTTGTGCACCTTCTATAACTTCCGAACTCTGCGTTGCACAAAAAAATTTTGTATACAAAAGTTGCATGGTTTAAAGAGGTACACTACGTAGTGCGTTTATGTTTTCTATAGGTGGAGGCGTTTCGGAGATTTGAAGGTCAACTTTGTTTTCTTTAAATGGAATCTTTAAACTTTTATCAAATTTATCAAATCTTTAAATTTATATCAAAATATGGAAGAATATCGAATTCTGAGTAAAAAAGTATTGACCTTTATTAGCCCTAAACCTAATTTCACTTGAATCGCTATAAACGTGAAGAAAATTTTCAAGAAATAAAGTGAAATTACTCGTTAGCTATTAGATACATTTTTACTTAAAATTCGACATTCTTCCATATTTTTATATAAAAAATTTAGTATTCCATTTAAAAAAACAAAGTTGACTTTCAAATCTTTACACCTCCACTTATAGAAAACATAAATGCACTATATAGTGTACCCCTTTAAACCATGCAACCTTTGTGTGCAAAAGTTTTTTGTGCAACGCATAGTTTGGAGAAGTTATGGGAGGTGCACACGTTGCGTGGACCATCCTGTATATGCAAAGAAGTATATGTCAGAATTAATTTCACAGAAAAGCGCCTGTAACATTTAAACTTAAATTGCATTGTAAAAATGAAATGTTAAATTTTGAGCGTGAAACATATTAACAAAAAATATGTTTGATAACGATGACTTATATTATTTTAATTAGAATTTGACTTATACTGTTCTGTCCATTCACCAGAGTATATAGTGTGTACTAAGAATTGCTGGCTTCGTGAGAATGAATCAAGTTTCATTGAAGTCAATTGATAGGTCTGTGATAAATGATTTTTTAGTCAAACGATTGATTATCATAAAACTTTTAATCATCAGTGCAAACGTACTTAATATTAGAAACTAATACTTCTGATGGAATTTAGCAGCAATCATTCTGTTTGAGCCTTTTATACATGAAAAGTTTCTGAAATATTCTTTTCCTCCAATACGATATATTTAAAGCAAAAAATCATGAAATAAGATTTATTGTTAGAACTATTGTAATGACGATTAAAATATAAAAACTTACGTCAAGGAAATTAAAATAAGTAGGTATAAGAAGGAAACAAGCTTTGGTCATAAACATAGATTGACTGGATATTTTTCTGGAAATCAAAAATTTAAAGATCCGTAGAAACAGGAAATGAATACATTAATTTCAGTATATGACAAAATCAACAAAAGAATTTTATATAAACGTAAGTGACAAAATGATTTGAAATTGTCAATAAAGTTGTTTAAATTCCATCATTTTAGGCCTACTAAAATTTATTAGGAAATATATATTTATTATTAATTATTTCATATATATTAATTATTATATAATAATTTTATTAATTATATGTAATTAATTAATTATAATTATTTATAATTAATTATTTATTATATATTATAAAATAAATTGGAAATTTTAGCTACTTTGGTTATCTTAATGTTGAAATTGATAAATTGTCAATCCAAGTTTTAGCAAAAGATCATTCAAATCTCTAAAGATTGCAGATCCACAAAATTCCTGCGATAAATTATTAAAAATTATTGCTAATTTTAACTCTTTCGATAAGGCTGGCATCTTCGATTTAATTGTAAGATGATTTTTGTCGAAATAATTTATTATTATTAGTAATTAATTTAATTTATTTTAATATATAAATTTATTTTATATAAATTATATAAAACTTTACTTAATTATTTTTAAGATATAAGATAATAAGAATATAAAAAATAAAATGTAATTATGGTTGAATTATTAATTAAATTAATATTTTATATATAATTTATTAAAAATTATTTTATTTAATAAATATAAATTTATTATAAATAAAATAAAATTAATAAAAAATTCTTTATATATAAATTAATGAAAATTAAATAAGGGAATTAAAATTAATAATTAATAGTCCAACGTATAGCGAGACTACAACTGGGATCTTTTCTTGGTTCAAGGTTTGAACAATTGGCACTCGTCGGAAAGTGAAGTGCCAGATATTCGATCGTTAACAAAAGGCACAACGTATACGATGCATGAAAAATAGTTTGCATCGCGAAATGCGTCTCGTGTCGCGGACACTATCGCGGGCAGATTCAATAAACTTGATTCATGTTAACGAGAGGTCAATCACATTTCACAGTCGGCGCACGATTAAAGAAATAGAATCAGAGCACAAATTTCTTTCACCTATTACTATAATTAGATGGCGAATTTTTATGCATTTAGAAGGATTTGGAAAAATACAAATAACATAAAAAAATATGTATAGTATGTAAAATATAATTCTTCTCGATGAGTAAATAATAAGTAAATTAATTTTCTATCTAGGTTCCAATTTTTAAGATCATTTTCGCAAAAATATAAAAATACGTAACATCCACATTCTAATTATAACGAAAACACGTTATAGTTTGGATATTTCACATATTTCATATATATTGTTTTATACATTTTTTATATTTAATTTTAAATTTGAAAATTAAAATAATTAAATAAATTAAGTAAAATTGAAAAATTAAAATTAAATAAATTTGAAATATAATTTTATATTTTAAATCTATTGAGCTGCTGGCCTCTTAATAAAAAAAGAAAAAGAAATTAAAAATTATGAAAGGCAAAGCAGTTTCCATTAGATTGTTTTCAGTTCTTGTAAAAATGAATTTCTCAATCATTAATAATTAATTAATCAATGAGATTTATAATTCGTACTCGATTCGAACAAATAGATGAATTTTCGCATAAAAATCCGCAGTCTAATTTTAAGGGACGACGCTTCGAAGAGCTTTGATCTTTTAATGAACTGTCTAATGAGCCTGGAAATCTACGCTTGTTAAAACTTTCTCCGAGCTCGCTCGTACCTCCTTTCGCCCGTTGCATCGCTCTGATTTTGTCCAGATCAGCCGCTGAACATAATGGCGTATCAACTTCGTAGGTGTTGTTGAACAACGTGTAGTTTACTTCGTATTCTCCAGTCTCCTTCTTGAACGTGATTATGTGCTCGAATCTGTGCCCCCATAAAATTTCAGACGGCAGATAGGAGCTTCTGGCTTGAGTTGTCATGCCAGTTGATTCGATAACGCCTGAAATTAATGTGAAATTGTAGTTTGTTTGACTTCTCGAGACATTAAGTGTATTTCGTAATTAATGGTGCAAGATGATTTTACATGGAAGAATCTTCCCTTTCAAGAAACTAGGATTTTATCAATTGAAAATCATTCAGCGTATTTGATAAATTTTTAAATTCGTTTTCCTCAGAAAAGAAAGATTTTCCAGATTTTCAAGTTATTTCATTATACATTTAATTTAATTATTCTTATTATGATGATTGTAACAATAAAATCGCCGGATACTTATAAAAATGAAAATGACTGCGAAAGCCATGCTATAATCTTATCGTGTTATTACTGTTTTCTAAACCCTAAATAATTTGTAGAAACTTATTAATTATTAACCTTTACACAATATTGTGTGATTGCATATCGTTCTTTCTTTTAAATTTCTTCAATTTCCATTTTAAATAAAATAAATAAATAAATAAGTCATAGTTAGATATCAAATTTTGGATCACGTCAATAGATAACAATTTATTTAAATTACGTATGTACACATATTGTTAATTTTTCATCAAGATATTGTTAACTGTATAAACGCAGTATAATAAAATTAAATAACAAAATCATGAGGGAGAGCTATATTAATATTGTAATAATCATTCTGTTCAAAATAACCAAGTGTTCGACGAATTATGAATTATATGTCTTTTATTGATTACCTATCCGTTTTCAATCGAAATTAATTAAGTGCCATGCATAAATAATTGAACAATTAATATCGTTAAAAACATTGATACATTTTTTACGATTCGACAGTTACAATTGACGAATATCTTTCTGCCGTATCTTCCTCTGCATTTTCAAATTTATTTTTAACAAATAGCAAATGTTTCATGAAATATATACAGATTTTTCCAGTGTGATTGAAAACATATATTTCAACAATGAACAGACAGTTAAAGTCACTCTGTAAAAATAATTATTTTTATAATTATACACATAATTACAACGTAAGACAGTTGTAAACACAAGAATACTTGTCTTTTCTTGTCATTCATACGATCAATTTTATTAGAATTAAAGTTAAAATACCTTTTTAACTAATAATTTTTTGATATACATAGTTAATACTTAATGTATTATGTATGATATAATAATTATATTATATACGATAATAATTATATATAATACAATAATATAACTATAGTTAATACTTGATCTGCATCGATTAATTGATAAAAAAACATATTCTATTTAACCTCTTGCGCTGGAATGACGTGCCACGCACATCGAGAATTTTTTGTTCAAAAATTTATTTAATATTTTCTCAGTTTTAAGTATATTTAGGTGAAACAAAATAGGCAAAACAAATAATAAATTTATCACTTCTCAATAATTTCTATCCAGTGATATCGTACCGACGAGTTCAAAAAAAAAAGCGACGAATTTCTTTGGTCACTCGTTATGGTCCGCAATCAGTTGCCAGCGCAAACATAGAGATGACGTCGAAATATTTTTAAAATGGAACGAAACCGATGGAAAAATCATTACCGCATTATCGTGGGAGTATCTGCACTGAATAATCTCTGTTAAGATTTTTTCATATCTCCAAAAACAACGGAGATACATATTTGTTATATAATTTACATGAAACTGTCTGTCTGTATGTTACAATTAAATTAAAGAGATTCGTTTGAAAGAAAGAAATTCACTTTGTATTTAATTGAGAAGTGTCCAAGTAATTATGCACGGTACTATTTTCTTCAAATACAAGAATTTTCTCTAGAAACGGAGCTTCAAATGGATGAATTTCCTTTTATACTTTCATCTGGGAACATCCTGTATGTAAAGTTACCTTCCAATATCACCACGATTTCGAATCGTTCCCTGAGCATGTCGCTGGCTGATATATGATAAAGGGGTGACTGTTCGTCAATCTTGTGAACGATTGTCGTTGGCCAAATAAAGAGTATCTTGTCCTCCTCGCCATCGCCGCCCACTTTCAGTTCCGTTTGGAAGAATGGCAACAGTTCTCCTTCTCTGGTAACCTGAAAGTTTAGTCACACGCTTTCAGACCATAGTGAAAATACTGAATCTCGTGAAAATTGACTGGGGGATCTTGTAACTTTAAACTTCTGACGAGTAGACTGCGGGGATTTTTATGCATTTGAAGATAAAATACGGCACATAATACAGGAAAATGTGTAAAATATCTGTAATATAGTAATACATATTGTAAATAAAGTAAATATAGTAGATGTAATATTTTTTTTAATACGTCAATTTTTAAATAGCCAAATCTATTTTTTAAATTATTTTCACAAAAATTTGCCTGAGTTCTATTTTTTAAATTATCTTCACAAAAATTTATCTAAGTCCTATTATTACCTATTTAAATTATCTTCACAAAAATTTGCCTAAGTCCTGTTTTTTAAATTATCTTCATAAAAATTTGTCCGAGTCCTATTTTTTAAATTATCTTCATAAAAATTTGCCCGAGTCCTATTTTTTAAATTATCTTCACAAAAATTTACCTAAGTCTTATTATTACCTATTTAAATTATCTTCACAAAAATTTTCCTGAGTTCTATTCTTTAAATTATCTTCACAAAAATTTGTCTAAGTCCTATTTTTTAAATTATCTTCATAAAAATTTGCCCGAGTCCTATTTTTTAAATTATCTTCATAAAAATTTGCCCGAGTCCTATTTTTTAAATTATCTTCATAAAAATTTTCCCGAATTCTATTTTTTAAATTATCTTCACAAAAATTTACCTAAGTCTTATTATTACCTATTTAAATTATCTTCACAAAAATTTTCCTGAGTTCTATTTTTTAAATTATCTTCATAAAAATTTGCCCGAGTCCTATTCTTTAAATTATCTTCACAAAAATTTGTCCGAGTCCTATTTTTTAAATTATCTTCACAAAAATTTGCCTAAGTCCTATTTTTTAAATTATCTTCACAAAAATTTGTCCGAGTCCTATTTTTGAAATTATCTTCACAAATATACGCAGCCTAACGATAAGACGTCAGTCACATCGAATAACAAATCGATCCATTGTTTGTTTTTACTTCGACTTTAGAATTGAATTTTCACATCAAACGATAGCTTCTGATGACGCATAAATCATAATTTAACTTTCAAATTGAGTCGACAATTGTTTCCTCACACAGAAACTCGTATCTATTAATGCGTCACTCCGTGCGAACTTTTGTATCGTAACTGTTTCACAACTCAAGCGCGATATCATTGTAACAATATCCTTCGTATGATGCCAACGAATTATTCCTCGACTCAATATCGTTCATTCGATGTTATGGGACGAGATATCTCACGTGACGAGAGGTCTGATTCGAAGAAAAATTCGCTTAGCGTTCCTTCTTGTTCGATCACATGACAAAACACATATATTTGTGTAAAGAGCATAATTTATGTTAGAGAACTAATTACTTTTCGTAAAAATTGTGTCATAACGTTACATGTCGCTTCATTCTGTCTAAATTATGTTATACGCGAGAAAAGTGAATAGAATCGTGCCTGAAAGTGATCTGTGATATAATATCCTAATGCGATTTTGTGTATTGATCTTTCTTCGAACCAGAGCTTTCGAAACATACATATGTGCTATCTCGAACGATATTGTGTTGCAAGATATCTCGTCAGTGGTGGGATAAAAAAATTGTCCCCTGGGATTTTGCTGACTGTCAACGATCAATTTGAACTTCGATCTTCTGCGATTGATGTCTCGTCGGAAGCTTCATCATTTGGCATCGAATTTAATTCCAACACTAAAAGTAAACGATGTTTTTCGATCGTGCAGAGCAAAACAATTTCATACGGATCTAAGCATGTTTAAAAGTAACAAAAAATGAATTTTTTGAAAGGAGTTTGGATTAAAAGGAGAGTAAATTGCAGGCATTATATTAGGGTGGTTTGTTGCAATGACAACAAAAAATATTTTCTACGTAATTTGAATATTTTCTATTTTAAATTATAAAGCAAAGTATTATGTTATATATTATTTTATTGATTAATATATTATATTTACTTATTAATAAATAATTATGTATTATTTTTATTAATTATTACTATATTATATTTATCAATATATTTTACATTTATATTTTAATATTTTTGAAGCAATATCCTGCAATAATTATGTTTTCTTTCACAGTTTTTTTTTATATATATAATTGTATATTTTTTTCTGTTATATCATCCAACGAATGAAAAAATACATTCAATGTATGTACAACAACATAAATTGACCTCGAATATTGCAATCCTTTGGCTTCTGAATCATTTTTTTATTGAAATTAATTTTTTTTTATTATTATTTAGGTGTTGACAATTCAGAATAGATAAATAAGGGTTAAAGAGATGAAAAGGAAAAGAAAGTTTTTATCACCATGTGAAAGTAGTGAATATACGTGTTAGTAATTTTTGTAAGTATGCAATATGCATATAATCTTCAAAATTGAAATTTTTTTTCTCTATAACAACCCCTTGAAACTTGCTGTATGATTTTTCTTTTTACTATTTTATTGAACTTTGAACATTGGAATTAGATGACGTAATTTTTAATTCTTTTCAATATTATTTAAATAAAAATAAATAATTTTATAAACTTTAATGTTATTAAAGTTCAGTAGAATGAAAAAAAAATCATATACAAGTTTTAAGGGATCTTTATAGAGAAGAAACTACAATCTTCAAAATAATGATGGATCTAACTATGAAACAAAATTTATTAATGTTTTTACACACGTTTGAATTTCCACAATTTTCAAGAGAAAAGTTCTCTCACTTTCCTATTCGTTGCATAGTGTAGAATCATTTTTGTAAAAAAAAAAAAAAAAAAAAAGAACTCGTGACTGTTAAAATAGAGGTTTTACACTTTAAGGTGAGACCAAACAGATTATTGTTGATTATTGACTTTTTATGAAGTTATAACAGTTTAAAGTGTCGACAATTTTTCAATTATGCTCTTCACTCTAAGTAAAAATAATAAGAACGATTACAATAAAGGTTGTTTATGATATACGCCACGTATAATATTGACCAAAACAACAAATGTAAATATATTACAACTATACTCTTGAAACACTTAATAAACCAATATAATTGGTATTATATTACATACCAGATGTCTATAAAGTCCCTTTACGATTTCAAAAATTTATTACAAAAGCAAATGAAAAGACAGATAAGTGGAAATTATTAAAAAATGAGACGTATATATTTAAGTTTTTTTCTGCCTCATTTAATACATCTCTATATGGGCACCATTAGTTTTACGAAGCACATCAAGACGATACTCGAGTTTTTGCCATGTTCGCTGTTGCATACCCTCATCAATGGTGTCAATGGCATCAGTAATCCTCTGCTTTAGATTAGTGATGTTCCGTACCTTTGTTCGATACACGATATCTTTAACATAACCCCATGCGGGTGTTCATGAAGTCTCTTTACAATTTCAAAAATTTATTACAAAGGCACTTGATGAGATATCTTCATCAGATTTGTTCTGTGTATTCGGTTGTTATCAAGGTTTTTATCATATTCAATTTCATCAAGGTTTTGATCACATTCAATTTTTATCACATTCAATTTCAGGTAATAAATAAGATACTGTTAAATGAACCCCTTACAAAATGACTATTCCTCAAGAGAAGGCACAGTGTGTGTCATGGTTTATCCAAATCGGATCTGCAGACTTCAAAGCGAAACTTCAAAACTAAGTATGGAAGAGATCCACCGTCACGTCCATTAATTCGTGCATGTCATAAGAAATTTATGGAGACAGTGTTCGATAAAGGGAGGAGTGGACGACCAAGAATATCTGAGGAAAACATCGATGGTGTAAGAAATAAAGTACCATCTTGATGTGCTTCGTGCAATTAATGGTGTTCACATAGGAGTGTGAGAAAACTTAAATATATACGTCTCATTTTGTAATAATTTCCGCTTATCTGTCTTCTCATTTGCCTTTGTAGTAAATTTTTGAAATTGTAAAGAGACTTTATGGACACCCTGTATTTTAGATAGTCAATCTCAAGGAAACAGAGACCTTTCTCATCTCTCCTTCGATCATTTGTTGGTAAATGTACTAACCAAGGGTCAAACGGATCATCCAATGTTACATTACACGTTTTAGAAAGCCAATCTCAAATGAGAGATCTCACCTTCCTTTTGATCATTTGCGCTCGAACGTGAGCCTCGATGATATGACTCTTCCTCATGTCACCGACACGGAACATCAGACAGGGCTGGCCATCTCTCTGACAAATCACAGCATTCCTTGAGAACAGCAACGTCTGCGTTCTTTTCTTCGGTCGGGAGAGTTTCGCGAACACTATGCCAACCATAAAGGCCTGCAGGATCACACCTGTCATCGACTGGATACACATCACAAACACTGCCTCTGGACATTCGTCTGTTGGGTATTTCGACCCGTATCTACAATTATTTATTCATCATCGTTAGAACTGTATCATACTGAAATGGTCGGAAGAATGGAGTTGCAGAAAAATGACACCGGCGTAATTGAATTTGAAGAGAATTATCTGAAGGAACGAGACTCAAACTCCAACGACCTTGATCTTGGAATACTGTTCTAGAAAGAAGAGTTTTGAATAATGTGCATTTCGCCTGAACGATCGTAGCTTAAAAGTTATGACAAAAATTTACATTTAAATAAAATTGCACGTGTATTTATACGATCTCTATTGAAAAGTTGTAAATTTCACTTTGATCGAGTAATTTAGAGAAATTATTTAATTAATTTAATTATTATTTAAAATATAATTATTTATATTTTTGTTTAAAATATTTAATAATTAATTATTATTTAAAATATTATTCTTTATATTTTTGTTTAAAATATTTAATTATTAATTGTTATATTTTAATAAAAATATTTAATATTATTGTTTATATTTTTATTTAAAATATTTAGTTATTAATTATTATTTAAAATATAATTCTTTATATTTTTGTTTAGAATGTTTAATTATTAATTATTAATTTAATTAATTTAAAATTATTTAGTAGTAATTTAGAAATATTTTTAAAAAAATATAAACGTTGACTCGATCTTCCAAACAAAGTCAATAACGAAAGGAACTATTTATATTGGACCAAGTATAGTATAGCAAATACAATTTTTGCTTAAAATACTTAATTATTAATTATTATTTAAAATATTATTGTTTATATTTTTATTTAAAATATTTAATTATTAATTATTATTTAAAATACTATTGTTCATATTTTTATTTAAAATATTTAATTATTAATTATTGTTTAAAATGTTTAATTATTAATTATTAATTTAATTAATTTAAAATTATTTAGTAGTAATTTAGAAATATTTTTAAAAAAATATAAACGTTGACTCGATCTTCCAAGCAAGATCAATAACAAAAGGAACTATTTATATTGGACCAAGTATAGTATAGCAAATACAATTTTTGCTTAAAATACTTAATTATTAATTATTATTTAAAATATTATTGTTTATATTTTTATTTAAAATATTTAATTATTAATTATTATTTAAAATACTATTGTTCATATTTTTATTTAAAATATTCAATTATTAATTATTATTTAAAATATTATTGTTCATATTTTTATTTAAAATGTTTACTATTAAAATTATTTAGAAATATTTTTAACAAAATATAAACGTTGACTCGATCTTCCAAGCAAGGTCAATAACAAAAGGAACTATTTATATTGAACCAAGTATAGCATAGCAAATACAATATTCTTTTCATTAGTCACGGTCCTCGAATAAAGTGCATGTCAATCAAAGACATTGGAGCTGAGATCTCTTTCTTCGCATAATATAGACCAAACATAATTACCAATTTAAAGATATATAAACATTTTTCAATTACATTTTTGAAAGTTGCGTTAAATTAAAATTTAGGAAGCCCGGTTAAGAATCTTAACCACTTGCGCTGGAACGACGTGCCACGCACGTCGAGAACTTTTTGTCCCAAATTGCAACAGTTTTAAGTAAATATTGTCAATGTAACCCAGGAAAAACAAATAGATAAGTTCTATTACTTCTTAATAATTTCTATCCAGTGATATCATACCGACGTGAGTTCAAAAAGAAATAGAAAGCGACGAATTATTGTATACGGTTCGGTCACTCGTTATGGTCCGCGACCCAGTTGCCAGCGTAAGGGGTTAAGGATGGCCATGGATACGATTGAAGATTACGTGGCACAACTTCAGAGTTATCAAGAGATCGTAGGATTATCATCGTGTCATTTGAATTTTTGAATATTGATCACTCGTTTGGCCTAATCTTTGAAGTTCGAGGAATCTAAGATGAGCAAATTCCAGGTGAATAGAATAGGATCTTCGCGCGATTTATGATCCCAAATGATCGAATCGCAGTAATCTAAATCCTCTTCAAGATCCTTAAATCGCTAAAACTAACCCTAAGCTCGTTTAGATTCTTTGTTTAGATCGTAGATTTCGAAAAGAAACCTGGAAACTTAAAATTTCGCGACTTTTGAAATATTGAGAGTTAAGTCTTGGGATTCGAGGGTTTTTTAACATTTTTGGGACTTCTCATCTCTCGTTCGTGAATAAATTCGCTACTTCGCTAATAATGTGCAATACATTCACTTCATCTGTATATAAACTCGTGATCTCTAGCCGATTCAAGCAGCGATCTCTCGACGAAGTGGTACCACAACATCGACGTGTGACCAAAGATTATTAAGATTAAATTCTTCAACGTCGCTCTAGGTCAGAGTTCTTCAACTCCGTCAGTCGGAATGCTTGGAAGGACAATGTACACCGCTGTTATACCTTGTGAAAGCTACGAATACATCGTATATACGATTTTTTAAATAACATGCACGATAACCGAACAGTGTCCATGAGTTCGACGTGTTCCCTATTCTCCTCTCGTTCGTTATATCACTAAGAAAATTACCGACGATCGGCAGCGAGGCTCAACGTTATCGCACGAGTAGTTAACTCAAGTAATTAATCAAGGGGGGGGGGGAGGGATATAGTTCTTCCAAAGCGGCCGTGTTGTTAATAGCGTCTGAAATTCGTTCGAATCACTGATCCGACATAGATTGATGACTCGATGACAACTAGAAGATAATCAGTAGTCACCCGATCGTGTGCTGGGTCTCGATGGAAAATAGAAACGAGCTGGTGAATCCGCGAATGTTCATGATACACGGCGTGAACGTCAAGTTTGAATTGTTGTAACTTTCCGGATCGAGATCGCCGTGGCTGTACGCGATCAACCACCATATCAAGGCGAATCCTAGCCATGAGAGCAGGAAGTTCATCGAGAACACCAGGAGAGTCCAGCGCCATTGTGCGTCCACCAGCGTCGTGAAAATATCCTGAAGACAGTGCACGCATATTATGAGATTATGTACGACCGTAACGACGACGCAGATATGGTCAGCGGTTTTTCCAAATTTTGGTTATTCCGTTTCTTTAACAACAGATTCATTTTGTCACTAAAACCAAGAAACCAAGAGGCCGGAAAAATTAAGTAATTCTTATTGTTTGTTTTTTTTTTTTATTTATAATAGGCAGAAACAGCCAAAATTAGGGAAAGCCTCTAAACAAGAAATTTACCTAAATATGAATTTTTTTGAGGTGTAGCCATTCAAGAAAGTATTCGAATGCTTGTTTGACCTTTTTTTATAAATAAACAAGATGTTTCTGATTCAATTGTGGAAGAAAAGGGATGATACTACATAAAAAGATAAATCGAAAATAAAGAACAAAGTTTGAAAATTTATCGCGTTTATTAATTCTGGATAGAAATGAATAATTAACAGGAGATTATTCTACGCGGGAAAAATAAATTAAAAGTGTGGAATAATATTTTTTTCATTTTTCAAGAATTCAAATTCGATTTTCCCCAAAAAGGAAGCATATACAGAATAAAAAAAAATTTTATTTTACATTTTTCACATATAGAATAACTTTTTGTTAATTATTATTTTCTTTCTAAAATTTTCTAAAATTCAAGTATACAAAATCTTAGATAAAAAAAACCTTTATTCTTTATTTTCAACTTATTTTTTTACATGGAGTATTTGTCTTTTCTTCGGTTATACTTTTGGAAGCATCCTGATTTTTGTGTGTTATGTATAATATTTTGTTAACACTACAGTGAAGACCAATTGTCATAATTATATTGATCAAATTTGAAACAAATCTAAAAATATATATAAACATTACAAGATATTCAATAGAAGTATACAAATATTATTTATAAATGTAAATATAAATATTAATAATATTTAATAATAATAAACATAATATAAATATGTAACATACAGAGTGTGTCCTTAATGTAAATACCAATACTTAGGGAGCGTATCGAGCATTAATAAACTAGAAAGAGAACAATTTTTTAAATATTTGCTTCTTTTTGCTTCGTTTTGAAGAAAATCATCTATTATCGTCTATATAATTTATTTAATGAAGATATTGTTTAAAATTCTGGCCTCTTGCAACAGCACATCATCATTGTTATTACATCAAACACTGCTCGCATTGATTGCAGCTAGATTTGATGCATTTCAGCTGCAGTTTGATCTCTCTTGAGTTGATTGACATCGAATAAACTTTCTGAATAAATGGAAAAACAAAAACGTTTTTCTTTTCTTTTTCTTAGTTTATCTCTCATATTCTCCCGAAATTTTGATTCATTCTATATAAATTCAAACATGTTTACAAACTCATTCGAACAATTTTTTAGCACATAAAAGAAACAAGAAAAACTTTTCTTTAAGAAGAAAAAAGGAGAGGAAAGAATTTAACATCAAAATTGAAAATTCACATAAATCTAGAATAATAAAACTAATCAGCTTTAGTATAATAAAATTATTTAAAAAGTGCATCGAATGATGAAAAAAATTACTTTCGTAGTGTGACAGTGAAGGAAAAAGGAAATTTCACATGCACCAACTTAATTTTTAATAAATAAATTTTAATAAATTTTAAAAAATTTTAAAAAAATTTTTTAAATTTCAAAAAATTGTAAATTTCAAATTTTAATAAATTTTAAAAAATTAAAAAAAATTTTTAATAAATAAATAATTATAAATTCGAACGTATTATAGAAGGATCGCTAGGAGAATCGAGGAAAGTGTAACAATTGTGCTAATTTTAACACGTTCGAAAAATAAACGTTTCTAGAGAATCGGAATATAGCAAGACAATTTGGCAAGTAATTGCACTCGAAAAATAGACCGAGACAAATCAAGTTCATCTTTCTGTGTTGAGTGAAACGACGATTTCGAACAAATTTCGTACGAAAAGAAATCGCGAAACTTGTTGTTAAGTGATTGTTAAGCTATCGTTGGTGGAAATTCGTGAAATCGCCTTCATTCAGATCGTAACAGGCTGCCGCAAGCGGACTCTTCTAGAAATACTTTAAAATTACCTGAAGGTAACGGCGACGTCTCTTGGCGACATTTCCTTGCACGACATTGCAATCGCCGTGCTTGAAAACCACCCTTTTACGTATCCTTCGTGAGCTGAATCTTGTTTGCCGATATCTGAAAGCAGAAAGCTTCTTCAGTGTCTTGCAATTAAATTTGAAATTATATTAATTATGTAGAATATTTCGTTGCTGTGTCATAAATTATTTCTTTGCTTCAATCTGTAAACCATCGAGCTTTTATAGACTGTCAGATAATTATGTATATCATCTAACAGTTTAGTTATAAACATAATAAACTCTTGGATAATTATATATATATATATATATATATACATATATATATATCATCTAACAGTTTAGTTATAAACATAATAAACTCTTGGATAATTATATATATATATATATCATCTAACAGTTTAGTTATAAACATAATAAAATGTTGGATAATTATATATATATATCATCTAACAGTTTAGTTATAAACATAATAAACTGTTATATATATATTTAAAAGCAGTATTATGTCTAAAATTTAAAAACAGTATTACGTCTAATTATAATTACAAAAAAATAAATAGACTAATAACAATATTAAACATGGATTATTTTGTAATTATAATTAGACATAATACTGTTTTTAAATATTATATCATCTAACAGATTAATACAATATTATAAAAATTTGAAAATAATCGAGCTGAGATGAATTGCCTTTACTCTGTGAATTATTTCGTTTTTTCTTGATTTGTATAAAAGTTTATAAAATATTCGATGAAATATTGTTGCAATATATTACAAAAATCTGAAAACTGATCAATTATTTTATTCGTGGATCGAATATTGGAACAATATAAAAAATTTTATACATGTGACATTGATAAAGTAATTCATATAATATCGTCAGAATAGAAAATATATCCAATGGACACTTTATAAACTTCATATGTATGAATATCAAAGGCATGAAACATTTCCTACTTTATGTATAATAAGTTTAAATTCTCTCAAAATTTCATAAAACCGTAAATTCAGTGTAAAAGAAATAGCAGTGAAGAAAAGATTGCATTTTCGCAGTTTAATAATTTGTTTCTGTATCGAATTGACAATTAATATCTACGATGCAAGTTAATCTCGTAAATCTTTTTATTAACAGCAAATGAATTAATAGCAAATGAATTAAATTTCGAGTTACTTGCGCATAAATATCTGCACATAGATGTTCAATTTTATTGTACACTGTGATCTTATATATTTCATAAAAAAAAATGTGTCGAATTGACTCGAAAGAGATGGACGAAAATTAAAAATAAAAAAAAAAAAACATACAATTCAAGACAAATTGCACGATACTGGATGAAATTTAAACAGTGTACGTACTATTTCTGTTCTCCATGTGCCCCTCTATTCTAAATCAGGCAGTCGTTTTCTAAGAAGGTCATCGACACCTTTCGTTTTTTTTTTTTTTTTTTTTTTTTTTTTTTAATCGAGTTTCCACGTCGGCCTATTGAAACCGTATGCCGAATCGAAAGAGATCACGTCGCACAAACGTTAAGTTTCGCGCGAGACGGAGAACGAGACGCCAGCTAAAAGCCTCCCACGGTTTCCCTAAAGGCCGTTTAAAACGATCGTGTGGTCTGCTCCGAAATACACCGAGGCTGGTGCCAAAGGACATAATTTACCGTCGAGTGACTTTCGTTTCGCGCCAGGATGGCCTGATCGAGGGCAATCTGCCAGAAAATCGACGAACGAACGAAGTCCTGATGGTCTTCCGCCTCTCCGTAAATCTACCTAATCGAGGAACTTAAAAGAGCATAACTTTCGAAAGCATCGCGTTATAACCGACAATTTGCACGTGATAACCACGAATCACGGCTTCGAGTGATCACAGTGCCGTTTAACTCTCGAATTTTCATTTTTATTTTTATTTTTACGCTTCAGGGCAAATAAAATTGAACAAAAAGTCGCGCGCATCGACAAAGACTCTTTTCGAGGACAGAAAAATAAAACATCGAGAGAACGCGATAAAGTATTTTTTTAAATGTAAGCGAAATTTTACTTCGCGTGACGGTTTTTTTTTTGTTTATTTTATTAATAAATGTTTTTCTTGCAGGAATGTTTTTTTCATTATATTCTTAACTGACTGAAAAGATTTAAATTATAATTATTACAGTTGGAATTAAAATATAAATATCATTAATGACCCGAATTAAAATAATAATTACAGTGGTGAAAACTCGTTCATAATAAGTAACGTTAATCATGCAATAGTATTTGAAAGTATAGAATTTATTTTCGAACTAATCAAATCGTGTGACATAGTGAAATTAGTTGCTACACTGAATATTCCACGCTCATGTCTATTTTAGATATCGAATTACTCAATGTATCTCACATTCAGCATGACTCTGCATTCTTTGACTCATTTTCGACCAAATTATGTCTTTTAATCCGAGAAAATTCTTTAAATTTTAAGGAGAACACAAACGCAACATAGTAATACGCAGTAATAAGCATAACTTTTTATATGTTCAACCTTAAAGTTGAAAGTTTAAAAACTTTTATATTTCACATGTTCAGTTTTGTATTTTAAAGATCTCCGTCAAACATTCCAAATTTTGTTTCTATATTGCAATTACGGAGATTGAAGCATCAAAAAATTCCATCGTAATTAGAAATTAAATTTTCAAATATTAGTTTTCGTCGTTCTGTTTTTGAAGTTATTTTTCAAGCAGAAGCCAGCCGAGACACGTGGCATATTGCGTTTTGTCTGTCCTCCGTTATATTTTCGGCGACGCATAGTTTTCGTATTTTCATAGTTATTTAGAAAGTGTTTTACCATCGAATGCATACTTCGTATCTTTGAATCGAAACTTCATCGCAGAAAATGAGTTTATCGAATAATAATAATAATAATATAATAATATATATAAAATAATATAATAAAATAATAATAATATAATAGAATAATAATAATAATACAATAATATAATAGAATAATAATAATATAATAATATAATAGAATAATAATAATAATATAATAACCAGTCCTGTTTAATTCGAAAATATCAGTAAATTTGATTAAATCCTTATTCACATGCTTTTTCGCCAATGTGAAAATAAGTATTATGAAACCTGATGTCCAAATATTTGGTCGATTCTACTTTATATACTTTTGGATCGCTAACATTAACTGAAATATTCATAATGCACTAAAATCTAATTAATATGTATTATTGTGCATTTTTCCATATTGAATCCCATTCTATAATTGATAAAAAGATCAATGACCTTGAAATATGTAATCAAGATTATCACCACGAACAGTATCATAAAAGTTTCATTCGACGATCGCCATTTGTTAAAAAGTTGCAAGTAAAAATGGTTTAGGTAGATTTGACCAGTTCTCTCGTCGATTTTTCAATATTCTGATACCTTTCTTCTTTTTACAAATGCAAATGCTGGTGATCTACACATCTAAGAGTGATCAGTTACATAGTGTCTGCAGAATATAAAAAATGTGAAATATGAAACATGTTTTACAAAACTATCTGTTAAGTGAAAATATAAATATACAAATTCAATA
Organism: Frieseomelitta varia; assembly: GCF_011392965.1. Taxonomy (NCBI): domain Eukaryota; kingdom Metazoa; phylum Arthropoda; class Insecta; order Hymenoptera; family Apidae; genus Frieseomelitta; species Frieseomelitta varia. The sequence goes on along the minus strand of NW_025110424.1, from coordinate 55,429 downwards.
GACTATTTCAGAAATACTTTTCTTGTTAACAACTTTTTGGAAAAAACAACCGTCGAGTAAAACTTTCACGATACTACTCTCAGGATGATGATAATACGTTTCAGTATCATTGAAATCAGAGGCTGTTGCCAGTTTGTAAAAACTTTTACCCTGCAATTTAACCACTTGCGCTGACAACCGATTGCGGACCATAACGAGTGACCCAACCGTATATAATTCGTCGCTTTCCTTTTGAACTCGTCGGTACGACATCACTGGATAGAAATTATCGAGAAGTAATAAATTTATCATTTGTTTCGTCTGGATTATACTTAAGTATACTTAAAACTGAGAAAATATTGCAATTTTGGGAACAAAAAATTCTCGACGTGCGCGGCACGTCAAGAGGTTAACCTCTTGCGCTGGCAGCTGATTGCGGACCATAACGAGTGACCAAACCGTATACAATAATTCGTTACTTTCTTTTTCTTTTGAACTCGGCGGTATGATATCACTGGATAGTAATTATTGAGAAGTAATAAATTTATTATTTACTTTGCCTATTTTGTTTTACTTAAATGTACTTAAAACTGAGAAAATATTCCAATTTTGGGGACAAAAATTCTTCACGTCAAGAGGTTAACCTCTTGCGCTGGCAGCTGATTGCGGACCAAACCGTATACAATAATTCGTTGCTTTCTTTTTCTTTTGAACTCGGCGGTATGATATCACTGGATAGTAATTATTGAGAAGTAATAAATTTATTATTTACTTTGCCTATTTTGTTTTACTTAAATGTACTTAAAACTGAGAAAATATTCCAATTTTGGGGACAAAAATTCTTCACGTCAAGAGGTTAACCTCTTGCGCTGGCAGCTGATTGCGGACCAAACCGTATACAATAATTCGTTGCTTTCTTTTTCTTTTGAACTCGGCGGTATGATATCACTGGATAGTAATTATTGAGAAGTAATAAATTTATTATTTACTTTGCCTATTTTGTTTTACTTAAATATACTTAAAACCGAGAAAATATTCCAATTTTGGGGACAAAAATTCTTCACGTCAAGAGGTTAACCCCTTGCGCTGGCAGTTAATTGCGGACCATAAAGAGTGACCAAACCGTATACAATTCGTCGCTTTCCTTTCAAACTCGTCGGTATGACATCACTGGATAGAAATTATTGAGAAGTAATAAATTTATCATTTGTTTCGCCTGGGTTATACTTAAATATACTTAAAATTGAGAAAATATTGCAATTTTAGGAACAAAAAATTCGTCGCTTTCCTTTCATGGTTGATTTTCTCGTCATTTATCGAGAAAATTTAGTCGTAGGTTTGATTTGTAGTTTCAGCGGCTAGATTAGCTTCTATGTAGTTTAATTTTAAATGATAGGGGCGGGGAAAACCGAGATACTGGGAGAAACTCAAACGTCATTAGAGCCGGGGAACAGGAATTACTGAATTTATAATAATTTTATTACCGATTCTCGTTAATATTCAGACACACATTAAACATTTGACCTATTGTAATTTCGTAGAGTAACATCGAACAATAATAAAACCTGGATTCACTTCAAAGCTTGAATCTTCTATTTTAAAATTGTGTCAATGACTCTCATTAATATTTGAATACTAAATATTTAAATTGCCATAGTTTCCTAGAGTAAAGTTGAGCAGCAATAAACCTGGACTCGTTTCAAAACTTGAAGCTTCTATTTTCAAAATGTATCGTTCATTTTATCATAAGATATTTTTGCATCGTATAAATCGTTGGGATTAGGTGACAAAAAATTCCAGAAATTCGTAACATATTCGTCGTTATATGTATTCATTTTTGTCTGATGTACAATAAAATGGCGGAAAAATAATCAAGTTCTCGGAAGTCATTGTGAAGAGGAGGCACAATCTTCAAATACATTGTAAATTCAGTTAAAAAATATTTTTCAATATTCTTATATTAATATACTGTGACAATTTAAAATTTCACTTTCCCAACCGCATGATGTAAAAACATCTGGAATAAAACGAATGATATGCTTTGAAAATAGAGATTTTAAACTATAAAATAAATAAAATAAATTTATAAACTATAAAATAAATAAGTTTATTGTTGTTCGATTTGATCTTACGAAATTATAACAGTATTTAGTGTTTAAATATTTGAATATTCTGAATATTAATGGAAGCCACTATAAATTGATACTATATATTAATTTGATAAAATCTTGCAAGTATTCTTACAAATGTTACATCCTTCAAGTATTTCTAGAATTAAATTAATTTTAATTTAAATTGAATGAAATTTTTTAACTTAAATTAAAAAGATACTTTCTAATTTTTAAAAATCCTTTTAATCTTCTATGAGATTCTAGATTTATTCCAACTTTTACAAAAATCCTGAAACTTTTAACACTGTCTGTTTAAATTTTCCTCCGTGGATATACGTCGAGCGATTTCAAATTTTTAGAATATTTCAAACATAGAAATCTAACGTGTTGATTGACTATTATTAGATATTTGAACAGGATGTTTCCCAGGCCAAATATTTCAGGAAATTATCAATCATCTTTATTTAGGATATATTCTAGGAGATATAGTTTTTTACTCTGTCGAACAAAATCAGCTCTCCAAATGTTAATGAGCATATCCCAATAAGCATAAAAAATACAAAAATTGATTGAAATTATTATTAATTTAATTTATATTTTTCAATTTCTTACAATATTTCTTAATAATTATTAATCATTATTATTTTATAATTAATGTATATAACTATATATATATATATATATATTAAAAAATAAAAAATATTTTTTCCGAGAAAATTTGCAATTTAGATTTGTATGTATTGATCCACTATTTTTCTTCACGTGTCAATCGGCGCTCTACTTCTTTAGGATATTTTTTTCAAATATTTTCAAATTGTCTATTTTCTTCATTATCCACTAATTTACTCCAACAGTTTTCAATTACGTTTAAATCGAGGAAGCAGGTTGAAAATTCAGATATTTTCTAAATATATAAATAATAAAAAATATTCTTTCACGAATTTGGCAGTGTATACTGCAGACAAAATTTTCAGTAGGAATACACATTGTGTACTTATCAATTTGGTTTCGAATTAAATTTCTGGAAAAGGGAAAACATTCTTTTTAAATGAAATTATGTAATTTTTAATACACTGAGTGATACACAACTGATTTGTGAGAAAACAATTTTAGTAGATATTTTAACCTATCGCATGAAAATAGGGGAAAAAATAACTTTCCTCATTTTGCATTTCCTCAAAATCATTCAATTTCTATGTGAATTATTTTTTTCTAATAAATTAATTTTAATTAACTTTAATTAAAATTAATTCAAATTTTTACTCTAACTCTAATTTTATCTGTGCATGAAGGACAAGAGGAATATATACAAAAATAATACGATAGATTTTACAGAATTAGGATTAAAATATCTCTTAAGCTAATAGTTTTTCACAATACATAAATTGATATTTTTTTTTATAGAAAATGTCGAGTTACATCGACAGGATTATTAACATAACATTCTATTTAAATACTTGAAGATGATCTTCATTATTATTTTTATTATTATTTAACAACGATGAAACAAATATTATATGTTCTCCTAGAAATTATAAAATTTTTATTTGAAACATTTTTTCGTATTTCCAGTTAAAATAATAATATATAATATACTATAATATTATAAATAATAGTGTAATAGTGAATAAGTAGTAATAGTGAATAAAATTACAGACATGTAGATTAAAATGGAACACCTGATAATATATATAATTTGTAAATATGATAATATATGCAATATTAATACTTCTAAATATCATGGTGATTCTCAATTGTACCATGTTGGAACACATTTAAAAATACTATGAATAAGGCAAACTGGTTGACCTCTTCCAAACTTAACTCCAAGCTTTTTGCTAAAAATACATTATACCAGTTCTGTGCCTGTGAAAATTCATCTTTGCCACGACATAGGCCACTCTATTTCTAAATTTCGTTTATCCAATATCAGTAAAATTAGTTTTTAAAAATTGACAAATTTTAAGGAAAATAAAATCGATTTTAATTCAAACAATAAAGTAGATTAATTTTAACTCTCATCTGTCCCTCATTTTTCTAACTCAGTCTGTTCTTTTATATCAAATTGACATAAAATGAAATGATGAGAATTAATGAATTAAGTGAAAAATTAATGCTTATGATAGCAAATCGTTCTATTCTTTTATTAATGATAAACAGAACAAATTTTTATTTAGCAATTACAACTTGTTACAACTTCTTATTCTTCGAGAGAAGAGTTGGGTAAAACATAATCCGATTAATGATTGACGATTACAATTAATGTAGAATCAGAATATTAATTATGATTACTGATTACTTGATAATAATTATCAATTGTGATGATAATAATTACAATGATCAATAATCAGTAATCACTGAAAAGTTTTTGGCATTTTTTATATTGTACTTCGTAACCAATTAGAAACTGATTAATTTTTGTTCAAAACATTTTTTGTCACATAATCAGAAGTGCCTGAAAAAGTGGCGACATCCTGCAGAGTGTTTCGTAACTTGTGAGGCCCATTTCGGGAGCTGATTATACGCCTAAAAATAATGAAAAAAAGGCATATAAATATATGTCCTATCTGTCTTCGTTTATGAGATATAATGAATTTTATAAACAGAGCAAACTCTAGTAAGCTAGTTTTACCAGGGATGGTATATTCAATTTTCATAATAATCATAATTNATGCATGATGGAGCTCCGCCGCATTTTAGCCGAGTGGCTAGGCAATTTTTAAATCAACACTTTGCAAATAAATGGATTGGTTGTGGAGGTCCTATTGCATGGCCTGCTCGTTCTCCGGATTTGAATCCATTAGATTTTCATTTGTGGGGACATTTAAAATCTATTGTATACGCAATATCGATTGAAAATGCTAAAATACTACGAAATAGAATAGAGCAAGGCTACGGACAAATTCGAGAAACACCAGGAATGATAGAGAGAGTAACCAGATCAATGACAAGACGCGTGCAGGTTTGTCTTCAAATGCAAGGTGGTCATTTTGAGCATCTTTTGTAAAAATAATTAAAACAGAAAATTCATTATATTTCATAAACAAAGACAGATGAGACATATATTTATATGACTTTTTTTCATTATTTTTAGGCGTATAATCAGCTCCCGAAATGGGTTCCACAAGTTACGAAACACCCTGTATAGTTCTTGAATCATTATTGGTATAATCTTCTGTATGACTTCAATGAAATTTGCTGAATGATCAAAATTTTAAGATTCTCCATTATGATACACATTCGTTCTTATACTAAAAATATATCAGACTTTAACAGATTATTCTAAATTCAGCAAATACAGATACTATTATGCGACAAAGAATACGTGTAAATATTATCTCTAGTCTTGATCTACTACTCAAACTGCAAGTGGTTTAATAATTAATAATAACGTTTAGTTATATCGAATATCATGACCCTATGTTTAAACCAGAATTGGATTAATCATTAGAAATTTTTTTGTTGGATTTACTGATTACAAATAAAAGTAAATCGCCAAATAGTTGGTGATTGTCTTCATCGATGAACAATAGTCAATAGTCAATCTGATTAAAGAAAGTTAATTGTCGAAAAATCGACAACTGATCTAATTGATTAATTATTGACCAAAAATAATTTTAGCTAGTTAATCGTTAAAGTCTCCAATTGGCGATTAAAATTGAAAGGGACTTAATTGTTAATGACAATTAACGATTGAAGTAAGAATTTAATCGTTATTTATGTTTAACAATAAAGTTGGAATGTAATTATTAATCATGATTAAAGATTATTGGGAAAACTTAATTGTTAATTGCTGATTTATTTTTATTTTATTATTTGCCCAACGCTGATTTGAACGTATGAACATATTATTGTACAAATCCTTTTTTAACTTTTTTTAAATAAAAACGTTAAAATATAAGAAAATTTTATTAACTTTAAATTAAATTTAAATTCATTATTTTTCATTATCTTTTAAAAATTTGTAAAACAAAATTTTTTTAAATATATAATAAGAAAGTCACAGATTTATTTTAGTAGAAAGTGATTTTTGGCCTATTCTGTATAAGTTGATCACTTAATGATTTAAAAATTGATTGCAACTATAAAAAAAAATTATAAAAGCTAATCAAGGTTACCGATTTATTTATTTTTATTTTAACATGATTAAGTTTGATTTAATTTGTTATTAAATTAATTGTAGAAATGATTACAAAGTAATTGATTATTACCCAATTCTGTTCGAAAGGATCATTGAGAAACTGGTACAGTGCATAACTATGGTATAATAATTGCAAGACGATGCGCTCTGCTCGTCAAATACTCTGAAAACAAATATTATCTACAATTCTGGTGGCCTCGTTTTATTATCAAAAATGTCATATGTGTCACATGTTGAAAAATAAATGTCAGTTTTTCATACTTATACTTTCGTGTGAAGAAAGCAACGTAATATTTTTTAAGAAAAATGTGTTAAATTGACACACAAGGGATAGAAAAGGGTTAATCGACGAGAAATGATCATTGAGTCATCATTCGAACAGATGAAGATTTAGTATAGTTCGAATGATATAGCAAGTTTTGGCACAGAATTGGCCGATCGAAGATAAAGTGGAAGTTCCAAGCAAGTACACATCGAAGTTAAGTTACATTAAAATTCTGACGTTACTTGAAATACAGCGCAAAGTACACAATTTGGCAACTGATAGCGTTCCAATATAAATGTCTACTACTTGCGAAGGGGAAACTGGCTTGTTATAACGCTCGATGATGCCGTAGAAAACAAATAGAAGGTCTCAGAATATTGAGATGATATTAGATTTTATAATTAGAACGATATTTCGGTGTTAATATTAACATGGACACCTGGTGATACTGATCAGCTTAAGACAGTTAGCTCTTAAAACTCTTTTCTTTTTCAAATTATTAGTCAGATTTAGAAAATCAAAATTCGCATTTAAAAGCAAGGATCAAAAATAACACTTATCCCAAGAATTTTAGCTGAAACTTGTTTATTATTATTGACTTGTTTGTTATTTTAACTGAGAGTTGTTTATTATTTGTTTAAGTTGAGGATGTTGATCACGAAATGCAAAGAAGATTTTTCAAACAATTCAAACTGATCAGAAATTTAGAAAGTTCGAGCTGGAAAATTATTATTTTGAAAGATTTCAAAAATTAAAATTTCGATGCTCATAAATTTACAAATTTGAACCTGGAATACGCAAAAATTTAATATCTTGCATTGAAAGCGTTCAGAAAATTATAAATTCAAATTCAAACTTGACTTTGTCCCTTGACTAATTCATTTGAATCGTAGATGACTATCATTGTTTAAATTGTATTTGAGTTTTACTTAATCGAGATATTTCATTTATTTCATAGAATTGTGAATTTTGAATAAAAATATGTGCAATTTTTTTATATTTTAAGATGTTAAGATACTTCCATACATAATAAAAAATGTTTTTTTACAAGTTTTTTTCTCCTATCAATTAATATTGAACACATTATAACATTAGTTTAATTCTCTTTACAATTTATATACATTTCATACACAATAATCTCAAAGTATTAAAATATCAACTGTAAAATATCGAAAATATAAACTGTTTGCTACTTGATAATCTTCCAGAGTTTCAATCGCCATAAACTGTTTTCAAATTTAGGTTAAGCAACTCTAAGTTTCTAATGTTAAATATCTATATAGATAACAAAAAGAATGTTTCAGATTTAAAAAAAATTAGAGCGTTTTAACCTTATTCTAAACCATTTATGAGTCATGTTGCGACGCTTAAAATTTTAAGTATTTAAGTATTTTCAGTAAATAATAAAACGTTAAACTTGCATGTATATTTTATAATATATTATATATATATTACAACATACTATATATTTATATTAATATAATATAAACATATATATTATAATACACCATATATTTATATTATATAATATATATAAAATATATATATTTTTTATAATATGTATATTAATAATAATATTATATATATATTATAACATATATTATATATTAAATTATATATTTATATAAAATATTTATATATTTTTTAATAATAATATTGTGTATATATATATTATATATATACATAATATATATATAATATATATTATAACATGCTACATATTTATATAATATATATATGTATATTATATATATATTTATATTATATTATAAACTGTATATTTTATAATAAAATTTTTAACATATTAACACTTTGCAGATTCTTTAAATTCTACATTCGCAGATTCTTGAAATATCATTTCATTTTTCCACTACTGAAATAAATACGCTGCTAATTCTAACCGAGGGTTTTAAAAATCCCCGAAAATCTTGCGGAATCCTAATCGAATCCTATCGTACCATCGACTATCTTCGCTAGTCACCGAGAGAGCCACGAACTTTCCCTCGAACTTTCTACCGAACCAATTTCAAGTTACTCAAGATAATTAACTAACTTTCGGGACTCTGTAACGCGAATAGAGAAAAGCTCACGTCCGTCAGGCCGTCGTAAATTCCAGTGACCAAACGATGCGCGCGTATTTCTAATCCGCCAGAAATAAGCAGACGGCCACGTGGAAAGCTCACTTGGAGAATTTACGCCCAAGCCAGACAAATCAGACGGAGATCGTGGCGTTTCGAAATAGTGTTCAGGTGGACAATCGTGTTGCATAGTCGCGGATTATTCGAATCTTGGAAATCTCGCTAAAGCTATTGGCAATGTCGACGAATGTCACGCACGATCTCTTTGAACTTGGATCTTTTTCTTTGCCCCTGATAGGCTCTGCGACGAGAGACAGAGACGGTTTAGACTTCGTCGGATCCTCGCGTCTCTGCTCGACGTCAGAGTTGATGTATACTTGGACGTGTATGCGTCGAGTAAACGGCAGGATGTTTGTCTTACGGATGTAGAAAGATGACGAGAGGTCTTGGTTTGCTTTGTTATCATATTTGCTTGATGGAGCGATTATTTATTTAAAAAACAAGCATCCGTCCATGTACTTCATTCGTATCCCCGAAAAATGCACCCCTGCTTTATACAAAATGTATTATAAAATTACTTTCATCGCTTTACTAGTATACTTTACAGATAGTTCTTGTAGAAGAAGATAAGAAAATTCGCATAATTGCACGGTTGAAATGAAAGTTGTAATATTTTCAACTGCTATTAAATATAATATTTCTATATTATCAAATATAGTTTCTTTCTAAGTTTGTAAAAGATTATAATACAAAATAAAAGATTATAATTCTATCCTGTTATAACCCTATATCCTAATTATGAAAGATTATAATTATATGTTATAATATATAATAAAAGATAATATAAGATTATATATACTATGATATAATAAGATTATATAGTACTAATATAAGACTATATATACTATAATATAATATAAGATTATATATAATAAGATAATATAAGATTAAATATAAAAGATCATGTAATATATAATGAAAGATAATATAAGATTATATATCAGATCATATAATATATAATAAAAGATTATAATCCTTTGTTTATGTAAATATATTTTCTATATTACTTTTCTATATATTTTCTATAATACATTTCTGTATTGTCAAATATGTTGAACTAAATATAGTTTCAAATTTATGTAACACTCACAGTAATAAATATCCAAAATTGAAAGTTAATTATACTATTAATGACATTAACAAGTTCACTAAAATATAATATAATTAATCTTCGAGTTTGAATATTTATTACTGTAAGTGTTGATATATAACCGGTTCTTATTTCTATAAATATTTTAGAACGATTAAAATAAGAATGAATATTACTGAAAGATAATTATTTTCCTTCGGAAATTGAAAATTTGCGAATTTGCTCTTTAGGAAATGTTAATTTGTTAATGTCTCAAAATGACTTAACTAATCTTTAATTAAAAAAAAAAAGAAAAAAAAAACGTTACAATATATCACAGTTTAAACTTATCACCAAATCTTAGAAAATGTTCAAGTCATTAATGATTTTTTAACAAAACAATCTATTTTTTAAGAGTCGTCCTACTTTTTGAATTTATCGTTTCGCCCTTTCACCTGCTAAGTATTCTCGAAAAATAAATATTTAAAGTTATTCCCTATTTTTCTTAAGTTACTCTGTTCTCGTGTGAAAATTTTTCGAAAATATAGCGAAGAACATAACTGAACAAATAACGATAAGAAATTGTCGATATTCCAAGCTGTTACAACTTTATTAAAAAAAAATTCATACAACAATTTTGGCTTCACTTTCAGGCTGTATGGCAATTTATTTGACAACCATCATGATCTTGAAAACTGAAATTTCCTTTTTATACTTGCTGCGCAATTTTTTATTCAACTTTAAGCAATTTTATTCAGCTTAAACAATGAAATGGAATTTGTTCAATTTAACCTCACTATTCAAAGTAATAAAAGAAATTGTATAGCAAGTTTTAAAGATTCGTAAAGAGAAAATTTCGATCTTCAAACCCACGGTGGATCTAAAATATTCTTTCTGGAGACATTCGAGTTTTTATAGTTCTCAAGAATAAGAGCAAACGATGTAAAAACATCTCTGAGAAGAATCATCTTTGACAGTCAAACTAGATCAGTCCACCTACGTTTTAAAACGAGACCAAGTGGATTGTTACATAATTTTCTTTTACGAAGTTACGAAATTTTAAAATATCGAAGAATTTTTCGCCGTTACGTAGTTCATCACTGATGCTCTTCGCTGTGTCTCCATGGATGAGAATGATAATTTTTAGAACCGAGAATGATAATTTTTATCTATAAATTTCCGGGATGAAACAAGCCAGGATACAAGCCCGATAAATCGTGCTTTTTCGCTACCGGTTTTCTCGAACAGCTAGACCTAGACCGCTGTTCGATTTGGCTTGGTTTGTTCGTTTGGCAAATAACGTTCTAAATTCGTGTGGTTCGGTTCCGTTTTAACCCTGACATATTGACCCAAGATAAAAATAGATTAAGACTTCCACACCTGTTTAGACTACTGTTGCTGGCGGAGCTGGAAAATCGAAGAGATTTCCTCATCTCCGGTGGAACCTGTCCGTTCTAATGAGGAATCTCAAACTTGACAACTTTTGACCTTGACGCTCGTGAGAAACTTGTAAGATAATCACTTAAACTTTGCTTCGGTTTATTCAATTCATTTCCTTATATTTATTTTATTTAAAACAATTTCCAGTAATTTCAAGATGCTTCGTGGTCGAGAAGGAAGGATTCTTCGAGAACGTATAGAATAAGATTTGTTTCTATACGAGACGTTGTTTCGAAGAAGATTTACGAAAACTAATGTGTTCATTAGATATTGGAGAACACCCGTTGACGCGAAGAGTTTAATAATTTCAAAAACTGTTAAAAAATATTATCCAGTCCATTTTTTGTTTCATATATCAAGAAATTGTAGAATCTCTTTCATTGGAAAAATATTAATTAATTTTGTGTGAACATTCTGTTGAATTATTATCCAATTACGTGCAATATAAATATAAATAAAATTAATAATTTATATTAATTTAACATAAATAAAATTAATAATTTATATTAATTTAATATAATTAAATTAATAAATATAAATTAATATAAATTATCATTAGTGTTAATATTATTAATATTAAATTAATAATTATAGTAATATAAATGTAAATAAAATTGATTAAATATATTAATTTAATATAAATTAATATAAATTATCATTAGTGTTAATATTATTAATATTAAATTAATAATTATAGTAATATAAATATAAATGAAATTAATTAAATATATTAAATTAATATAAATTATAAAATTAATTAAATATATTAAATTAATATAAATTATTAAATTAATAATTATAGTAATATAAGTATAAATAAAATTAATTATACATATTAAATTAATAATTATAGTAATATAAATGTAAATAAAATTAATTAAATATATTAAATTAATATAAATTAATTAAATATATTAAATTAATATAAATTAATTAAATATATTAAATTAATATAAATTATTAAATTACTATTAAATTCATATAAATTATCAAATTAATATTAAATTAATATAAATATAAATAAAAATACTAGTCTAAAGAGCAGAGGACTAGCTTTAAATGTATTAATTAAATACAGATAAATCAGGCGAAGCAAACAAACTTACGAGGAAATGTTATTCTATATTCCCGACTTTTTCATGTGGAATCGCATTTTTCCCGATTAAATCGCTATTGTTAATTAATAAATATACTTCGTATCTTGGAAATTTTAAACATTTCGAGAGTGATTTTACACTGCGCCTAATTCGAGTCTGTTTAAGATTAAAACGACCGTGAAATGGTCGTTATTCAGATATCACAGGTAATAATTGACTGCTAGAACGATCGATTAGGAAACAGAGTTTGCACAAGGTTTGCAAAAGGTCCGACCCACGCGGCTGGCAAAACGGAACGATTCAGAGCAGACGAGAAAGTGCCTGTGATTATGATAACTAGCCGCAATAAACCTAATGATATAAACCGTTCAGAGAGATTGTTGTTTAAAGAATGTTGCCGACGAGATGGTACGAGCTTTAACTCGGCTATTGGAAGTCGTCTTTGATTCAGACACTTCCATCCTCGCAATTTCGAGATGTTGCATCAGATGACGATGACCGTTACACGTACATCATTCTCGCCAGTATCTGATATTTTATACACTGCAGTCTTCAGAAAGATTATCCGAAACTATTGAAAGGAATTTCAATCACGACAAAATTGTTTTCCACAGCAAAACAGATTAATTCTTCATTCACGTAAATTTTTCTTCTCTTTTGTAGAGAACGACTTCGTATTTACACAATTCTTGATTAAGACTGATTACATTTATGTAACTCTTCGCTGAAGATACAAGTCAATTTCGAAGATTCCCCTACGTCTTACAAAATGTGTGTTTTCATTGGAATAAATCACAGTCATACTACTAAATCATCTGAAAGAGATCAAATAATATTAACTTATCAACGAGATACATTATTCTACCGAAAAATATTCAAACCATTTAAATCGAAATGAAATTCTGCGCGAATGAATTTTTTGTTATCTCAATGTTAATAATTTTCAATATACTAATATTTCGTTCTTATTTTGCCCCTTATTTTAATCCGCCTGGCAAAGAGCGAGACTACGTGTAATACAGATTGAAATTTGTAATTTTATATTCCAATTAACATTCGATTTTCGCGAACTTTTTCTCGTATAACGAATAACGTTTTATTATGCTCTCTTACGTAATGAAACGCGAAGGAACGACATACTTTTGCAATTCTTCCCTCCAAGCAGTTTCCCCCGACGTGGTCGCCTTAACGACCAGCATCGACACTTGAGAGAGCGCTCTCCGCAGACCGGATAATGCCATTCCATCGCCTAAGTGGATCTTTCCGGATCCCGAGGAACTCGGCGAAAGCGTTTTCGACGTCGAACCATCCATATTTGTTACTTGCAGCCTTCCTGCTTCACAGGCACTACTACACGATCCGTGCACATGATTGTATCAATTAGACGTCTCCAATCGGTCGGACGAAATGTATCATCCTTCTCCTTCTTTTCACCCACTTTCTCTAACAATTTACGATGAAAGTCGACGACGAAAGGTAAAGTCGGCGATCGGTAAAAATAAATGCTCACAAATCTAGCCACAACCGTGGGCTCTCCCTGTTCTATTTAAGGCTAGCTACTCGCGTTATAAATAAATAAATAAAAAAAAAAAGAAGAAGAAGAGGAGAAAGAAGAAAATGGAAAGCTGATGATTCCCGTGCAACGACACCGGTGTTTAAGCACGCTTGAAATCTGGCTGGTATTTCGGCTGAAGTTGTAACGGAATCTCGGCGTCTAAGTTTAAGCTTCAAACGAGGGCCAAGAACACCGCACCAGCGGATGCTCTTAAGGCGCAACGAATAAAGAAACTCATCGTCAGAGCCAGATATCGCAGCCTGTCCAGAGCCACTGAAAAATCCAGATCAATCGTTTGCACCACATCCGTTTCTCGATCTTGCCGCGTCTTCTTTGTCCCGCGATCCGTTTGGATCACCGCGCACGCACCGATCTTCCTCACCCTCACTCTGTCACTCCCGAGATCTTCCCGATGCCCCTTTTTTTTTTTTTTTATCGTTCGGATCTGAAACCTCGCGCTGATCTTACATCGGCTGTAATTGCGCGTCACTCGCGTTTCTGTCGTTTCTGTCGCGCCAGGGGGGAAAAAGAGACTCGAGATTTCTGGAGTTGCTTTCACGAAGGCACCACCGATTTACGCACTTTTGACGGACTATTTATAAGAACGTCGCGTCACCGGGCGAAATCATTGAAAAAAAAATCCAAGGTAGCGCGAAGGAAGAAGAAAAGGGGCGCTGGCGAGCAGCAGCTGAATCGGGGGGGATTCGTTCGATTAACGGGCCCGTTGACGAACTGAGGCTCGGCCGACACTGAGGCGATCCAATTTTGACCCTTGCCGTCTACGATTTCCCTTTTGTCTTCGCATACGCCAGTTTGGCAACGGACGCAGAATCGGCCCCAGATTCGTGCCATCCGCTAGAGATGGAGCCTCAATGACAAGCGACACTGTCTTCGAACGTGTCAATGCACCGATTCTCCCGCTCGATGATTTGGAAATTTGTCGTCTATGGGGAGGTTTCGCAGATCTGCGCAGTGGGCGTGCATTTACGGGGCATCTAACTTACTCTGAAGAAAAGTTTAATCTCTTGCGCTGAAAGAGAATTTTTTTGTCCCCAAAATTGCGATATTCTCTCAGTTCTGTGTGTGTATATTTAAGTATAAAACGAAATAGGCAAAGCAAATAATAAGTTTATCGCTTCTCGATAATTTCTGTCCGGTGATATCGTACCGACGAGTTCAAAGAGAAAGCGGCCAGTACTATTGTACACGGTTTGGTCACTCGTTATGGTCCGCAATCAGCTGCTAGCGAAACTTGAGGAAAAAGTTCGAGAAACTTTAACTTCAAAGAAAAGTTGGAGAATTTAGAAAATCAAAAAATTGTATGTTCATTCACGTGTAATTCGTGTGAAAACTCGCACTTTAATTTTTTTCGCGCCATAGTTTGGTTCCAATCACTCCTTGAAAAAAAATGCG
This sequence comes from Frieseomelitta varia, assembly GCF_011392965.1. NCBI lineage: Eukaryota > Metazoa > Arthropoda > Insecta > Hymenoptera > Apidae > Frieseomelitta > Frieseomelitta varia. Next base: position 40,221 of record NW_025110424.1, on the reverse strand, counting down.
AAAATTTTCTTTACAACGAAATGTCTCGAGAATGGTTGACATTCAAATTAAAAGTTTTGGTATAGAAAATGAAGATAACTAGTTTCACATTTAAATTCGTCTTTCATTTTTTTTCGTCAACTGTATCAATATTTCATTATATTATATTTAATGCAATATATTTAATATATAATATAATATATAATAATATATAATATTAATATGATATATATATTTTTTTTGTGATAAAATAATAAAATAATTTCTTCATCAATTATATCAATATTTCATTATATTTCATTATATATCATTAACTATATCTAATTAATATTAGAGCATATTTCACATACAAATATTCCGTTTTTTGCTCAAATCCACTACCACTGACAGTAGTTCAAAAAAGACTGAAATAACGAGTAGACATCGATCGATTTCCAATCACACCACTGGAATGTAACCGCTTGATTCAGAGATTGGACTAATGTAAACCCGGCGCAATAAATTTAAGTATTAATTTGAGATTTTTATTAATAAATTTAAGTATTAACTTGAGATTTTTCTACATACTATGTACAAATCATTGTCACAGAAACAGAACATGTAATGATCTCGATAGCATATTCCCTTTGAAACAATCTCTATTATAAAAAATTCTCATTTTGTAGAAATAAGATGCATTTATCTGTGGCAAAAATCGAGAAGTCGACATATCGGTTAATGACTGAATTGATCAAAGTGAACAACTTCATACACTGGTGCCAATAAAACGTAACCGCAAGAACAGAAGTTGTTCTACTGAAAGATTGACCAAGAGAAAATGGATTGGTTTCTTCACCACTGGAACCTGTGGTATTCGTGGCATTTGTAATACTTCGTCCGTTTCTTTGAGATATTAGCACCGTTGGAAAGAAGGAATTCAGAGGCAGTAAAATGTGGCTATCAGTTTAAGTATGGTAACTTTCACAAATTAATTACAATGGAGGTTAATCCCGTGCAATGATTCCTCTAGATTAAATTGCAATTAAATAGAGCAGCGTTTCTAAATCTATGAGCCAGTTCAGGTCTTTAATAGATCGTGATGGATAATAGCGAAAATTCTTACAAAAAATAAGTGCATTAAATAATTATTAATTTCTGGAAAAAAATTAATCAGTTGGTATTAATTTTAATATAGTAAATTAAAATAATACAGTAATACTTTGATAAATAAAATTCATACTTTGGAATAGAAGTGATTTTCATGCCTTTGGAACAGTCTGTTTTGCTTCAAATGATTAATTAAATTTAAATGATGAATAATAGAATTGAAGCACTTGTTATAAATAGAAATTCGTCTGAACTGTTCTCAATAAAAATGCACGAAATGTAAATTAATAAATTAATCAAATTTCATTTGTTCAAAAATTATCTTCAAATAACTATTATTAACAATCATCAAATTATTGTGCAAAATTTTATTTATTCATATAACATATAATGGCTCCAGTCTACCAGGTTTTTCAAAATTTTTGTACGGTAAAGTGGTTACAAAATGTTAGTGTAGAGTACACTAGATAATCATTAATGGACTGTGGATGTGTATTCACTTTTTTTCTTTTTACAGGTGTGTGCTGATAAGAAATAGAAACGTAAATGTACTGTTATCTACAAAAGTTCTCATATATCGCATAAAAGATCTATTTTTATTTAAAACTTTAATGACATAAGAGCACAGAAATATAAAAATGTAACAGATACATGATATAAATGATAATTTATGATCATTTCTAATATGATTTTCATGATCATTTTTAATACATAAATTTTATTTGAATAGAAATAAATTTTCATTAAAAATATTCATCCAAATCATTCATCTAAATATTATTGTATATACAATAACTTGTATATACAATTTTATTTTTAATATTATATAAATAATTTGTTTCTAGTTGTTTCATTTTTAGATATTTCCACATTTCTCACAAACAGAATCTAATCTAAGACTAACAGAATCATCTAACAGAATCTAATAATTCTTCTCATTAAAAGAAGAAGAAGATGAGCGTGTATTATATCAAGATTGGTTCGAAATAGTTTTCGACACTTTTGATTATCAAATGATTCCATAAAATTGGTAGGAAATCATAAAGAAATGAAAAATTAGCATTTCAAATTAAAACAAATTCGCTCTCTGTGTGTAATACAAAAAGTTTAAAAAAAATTCACGTAATATAAAAGTAAAAGAAAACGAACATTTCCGTTGCCTAAACCAACAAATACAATAATTCTACTTTATCGTTGATGTTAATTGCATGAAAAATACATATTACAGAAAACATTTTGCACAATTAACGCTAATTTCACCAATTTTTCAAAGCTGCGAATATTTTTTAGTTGTTTGTAACAAGAAATATTCATTGGCTGAGTTTCGTATGGCACGAGTAAGTTTATTACATTGGTGTTAATTTTTTATTCATTGCATCACACAGAAGCAGTAAGTATATGAAGGAAATGTTGAATTATGATACATAACATTTCTTTTCTATGCTCTTATTTATCACAGTCGCATTGCGAATTAAAATTTTCTTAATAATTTTACAATTTATTTTATCATATAAAAAAATATGAAGTTGTGGCATTATACATTACAAAATAAATTCTCGTTCTCTGAGAAATGTTAAAACTTCATATTTTTCGTTGATCTTTCATATGTACAAAGATATTTTATGGAGCAATTAATTATATATATTAATTAATTAGGTACAATTAAAAATATATCTTGAAGAAACCATTATATTTCAATATTATAGTGTGCAAAGTTAACATAGAATACGAAAATCTGCTGTGTCTAGATCTCGATTCTATTATAAAATTCTGAAGATTTTTAAAACGAAAAGTATGAGATTCAAAAATGGATCAAACTATGCAGGAACTTTCAAACTTGCAAATCTCACAGAACAACTCTTGCATTCTATAGTTGCTGAAACTATTAAACGATAATTACGCGCCAGATTTATTTACTCACTATACTATTCTACTGTCTGTTCTATTTACTACTAAACAAGTCATTAAAAAACGCTGAGAAGCAAAAATAAAAAATAAAATATATACAACAGAAATAAGGCTCTTTTCTCCTTTTAACTTCTGGCGCTGACAACTGATTCGCGGACCATAACGAGCGACCGAACCGTATACAATAATTCGTCGCTTTCTTTTTCTTTTGAACTCGTCGATACGATATCACTGGATAGAAATGATTAAGAAGTAATAAACCTTATCGTTTGTTTTGCCTGGGTTACATTTAAATATACTTAAAACTGAGAAAATGTTGCAGACATCTTGTGACAAAAAGTTCTCGACGTGCAAGGCACGTCATTCCAGCGCAAGAGGTTAAATTAAAATCACCAAACTAAATTTGCAAAATTGTGCAAAATCGTCGTTATGTGGTTGAGTTACGTTCTCCGCTGTACGCAACAGATTTTATCTGTACATGCGCGGACAGAGATCGAAGACGCTGACGTCGTGAATCCCTGCTTCAGGCGTCTTCCGCAATTAGGCGATTCTATTCTCGTCCCGAAAAGCAAGATTTCTGCCGATCGTGGCAAGGAAACGAGAGCGACGCTATTTTCGCGGAGTCGCGCGGGCCTCGTATTGTGATCCAGTTTTCACGACGACGTCGCGTGTATTTTTGACGGCACTGCCGAAAATCACGTGGCGCCATCCACGCAATTATCTCTGTGTTCCCGAATGAATCCTCGAGGGATCGGTTCCAAATGGCTCCCCCGCTGATTTCGACGATCGTGCGTGAATTATTTTTGTTTCGCAACGTTCAACGTTTAGTGAGACGTTAAAAGAGAAGCGTTTATAATGTGGATTACAGTGGCTACGAAATGACTTCAGGCTCATAACAAGAGAGACGTATTTTGTAAATTTTATGTGTTTCTGCATGTTATAGACAACATATTGCTGCGTATCCTAGTTTTCTAAAAATGTAGTCAAACGCAATCTAACTACTAACGCATTCATATACTGATAATAATTAGGTCCATGTCAACCTTTAAATGAATAATTAAATTCGAATATCTACTCTAAGCTATAAAAAAATTGCTTGATTTTGAAATCTTCGATTTCAGTTAATTTTATTGCTAATCTCTAATGTCGGAGAAAATATAAAACACAAAACAAAATTAAATAGTTTAAACTTTCATAATGTAATACAAATTACTATAGTCACCTGACCCTGTGATACCATTTTACAAAGAATTTTTAAAAAGTGTACTATTTTATTAAAAGTTTTATAAAATATATTATATTCAATCAATTTCTCTACTTTTCTCTTGTATAGTTAATTGATTTGGTAAACGAACGGCTCAACTATTGAATATAACAAACAAAAAAAAAAAAAATGTGTCTTAACACTTTTACGGCAGCCACTTTCACATATATATTTGACATTGGTTAATAAGAATATTAATTTATTATAAAAGATCTACTAACACTAGAACAACCATGTCAAAATATTCTACATATAAATTTTTATAATTTAAATGATAATTGAAATAAATGAATCTATACAACTGTATTTCTATCCAAACAGAAATGAATATTAATTTTGACAAGAATATTTAAGCACTTTTGAGAAAGGAAAGTCTGAAATCAATTATATTGATGAGTTCAATTCTTGTTAAAATAGTAATTCACGTTAAAATAACTGAATTATACAATTATTTATAAAACGTCTACAATGATAAATAAGTTCTAATAAATAATACATGTTTCTTACACGCAACTATCGTTTTAAAGTGTTAAGATTCTCGAGCGCCAGTGTATATGTGTATACATAGAAATGTCTATGTACATATGAATAAAAAAAGAAAACGAAATAAAAAATGCACCTGCTCAGTAAAGGACCAGTCTCTCCCTTGAAGCTGATTCTGCTGAAAGTCCTTCTCTGGAAGTTGCTGAGGATACCGCGTTTCTGTTTCTCGTTGTTGCTTCTTTCGGTCTCGTCTGCAGAGACATCGCACACTTTTATTGCAACCGCGGTCGTAGGTCGCGTCGAGTTCACCAGCAGATCGTTCAATGGCACTGTGTTGTTGTCGGTGGCGATCGTATGCTCATCCGATTCCTCGTTGATTCCTTCTTTCGTTAAAGAACCCTTTTCGGTTATGAGCATTTCGTTCGACAATCTCTAGTCCCCTCCCGTGTCTCTTTTCCTCCTTTATTTACAACTTGCTCGTCAATTCTATCAATACAATAAGAAGCAAGATCTCGTCTCACATCTAGAAACTGTTGAACTTCTCTGTTTGAACGCTCAAAAATTCTACGAGGTTCAAAGGTGATCAAAAAACAATAGATCTTACTAGCACTGAACACAAAGGAGATGGAAAAAGTTTACAAAACACGCGTTCGATGAGAATCTAGAAATTCACAATCCTTTTGCCAAAGCATTGATTAATTGATGACCGTTTCCTATTGACGGTGTTCATTCTCCTTTTTCCTTGTTGAATTCTACGCATTTCAAGAAACATTTAGAGATCAATCGAACCATTGATTCGATGGTGTTCGAAGAAGATGTGGAAATTAATGATTCTACCTAGTTAATTTTCTTTTTCTCGAAAATCATCTAATGTTTCTATTCGAACTCATTGGAGGAAAATTTTATAAGAGATTCAGAGTTATAAACTTTTCCACAGCTTTCAGCAACGAGATACCACCTTATCAATGGTCATAAAGTTTTAACGATGATTTTTGTTGCCAGAACGACTGATTCACAAACTGTAAATCGGACGATAATCTGAAACACGTTTCTCAAACGTCGAGCACCATCGCGTTGTACGTCAATCGTATTTACAATTCGCCACGAATGCCACTCACGGTACACTTCTACCCAATGAGATTATTTCAAATCATTTTTCTGTTATGTTACCATATTTCCTGGTTACGACATGTGGATATAATTTTCTATTGAATTGAGCACCGTCGATTATGTTAGTTGAACCTACAGCGAAATAGTCGATAGCACTATCGTTAAGTCAATGAATTGAAACAACGTTCGTTCATCTACAATGCAAACCGAGCACTCTTAAAATTCACACTTGCGTCTGAAGTTCCACGGCCACGTCCACGCGTCGTACGATTTCTCGTACAACCGCGACCGTACATACATATGCTATCATTTATTCTCGTCCCGCTTCGTCATTCTTATCACTGTTCCGGATCCGTCCGACCATGATCATCGCGATAATCAAATTTCTTTCAATTCGCATTCGCGCAACAATCCTCGGATCGATAAGAAAAACAAATTTCACTGGTTGGCTCTCGTATAACAAATTTTCATTTCGAATGAAATGGTCTGAGGTTCTCCTTCGTCGCGACTCGATGAAAGCGACTTGACGCGCGGTACGTTTGCACAAGAATCCTCAAACGAGATGAGAAGAAGAAGAATTTTAATTAATGTCATAATCGATTTTCACCGTGAATACTTATACAACCGGTCTAAGGTTCCTGTTTGTCACGATTGAACGATAGCACGTTGACGCACAGCGAACGAAGCGAGGAACAAACGTATTTGTCCAGTTGTCGACGTCTCCGTGCGCAGATTGCACGCTATTTCCAGCAACCGGGTACACGGGGCCGGCTCGCCATCATCCTCGTACCGAGGATCATTCATAATTCCCCACGACAGGGATTCTTTCTCTCTTTCTCTTTGACGTTGACCTAAGCACCAGCAAAGCGTGCATCACGTTCTGCACGCGTTGTACAAGAATTCCTCCGCGTGTTACGTTTCCTATTAAACGCGATCTCTCCTTTCTACTGGATTTCACGGCGAAAAGATGTTTGCAACCGATGTTTCGTCAAAAACGTTGATCAGTCTGGTCTTTCATCTCAACGATGACGGTCATTCTTCTTACACCAGTGAATCCCACTGTTCAGGAAAAATTTAGAAAGTATCGGACTCATTAGCCGAGTTTAAAAAGGATTGATACGCGGAATTTCACGATGTTCGAAGAGGATCCAGACATCAATAGTTCTTTCCTGAAGCGTTAGAGTCTATCAAGTGTTCGAAGTGACAGCGATGATTGATTCTCTCTTTTTCTGGTAGATATCACATTGTTTCGAAGTGAATTCAGGACACTTTGTTCCCTCTGGTCTAAAATTCTCGATCTCTCTAAATACTGAAATTCCCACGATGATCGATCGAATCGAAAAATCGCCGGTGGCGTCGAATTTGACAATGTTCGAGGAGAATCTAGAAATCGTGAATCCCTTGTTCGAAGCACTAGCCGATCGGGGCTCGATGCCGGCGAAAACTCGCTCGGAACCTGTCAACGCGAGAACCACTTCTGAGATTGCGTGCGCCGCGGTATAAGCGAAAATAATCCACGCACACGCGCGCGCGCGCGCGCGCGATCGCACACCGACGAAGTAGAATGTGTTTAAAATCGTTGCTGTTGAATGTGTGCGCTACTTTGCGAACATTGTTTGAACGTGTGGTATATCGGTGTGCGAAGAGGTACGCGTGAACGCGCCTACCAAATGGTGAATATATTTATGTGTACGTGTTTGTGTACATGTGGGAAGAAAATACGTCACATTGACACACGTACCGCATAGAAATAGAGCCGTGCGTGAATGTACTGGCGATAGAAAGACTTGACATGTGGGAGAACCGGAGATAAGATTATGTGAAGCCGCTCTAACCAATGTTTTCGACCTGGATATTTGCTGTAATTTAAAAAAATTTTTTTTGTGCAAGTCCTATTGCTACACCATTATATAGAACATATTGTGAGTCTAATTTTCTGATACAAATGAACTCTACGCTTCAATGAGATTGTCGAGAAAATCAAATTTGAACATTTCTTGTATATGCATACGTGAACTTACGTGAATTTCTATATCGATAAGTATAGACGAGTAATAAAAGGTTGTTTTATAATATGTTATAATATGTATGGAAACTACAGAAGAAAATTTTTCCATTTAGAGATTTGTTTTCGAAAAAATTAAATTTTGAATCGTTTGTTTATGGTATATTACATTTTATTTCAAACGAGGTCTGATTTTTACGTATAGAGTGACATCCAATCATTTGTTCATTTCTGAAAACTATGTCTCCAATTTAATTGTAATTTTGTTATACTTTACCATCATCTTATCTTGAGCTATAAAATTTCGCTTCATTTATATCATTAATGAAACAATAAAAAATGACACGTTAAAAAATTGCAATAAAAATTCATTTTACAGACATAGCGCTTCTATTCCCTATTTTAAACCATAGATTCGTCCTGAATTTTACGACTTACACGAATTTAAGCCCATGGTGTATGTAAGTTTCAAGATTGTAAATTTCATCTGTGTAAGAGGGAATCTGATACTCGTCGATAAGAACAATTAGATTGTTGTAAGACGATATTTTTATAGCGTAATGCACTGTATTTTTGATGAATAGAAAATGGCAGTTGCACAAATGATTCTGAGAGAATTTCGGAAAATGGCTTCTACGTGACTCTAAAACTGACTTTTGTTTGATGACCAGGGAAAATCGCTCGCTGTGAAATTGTTTTGCTTGTTGCAACAAGCGACTTTGTACTCTGTACGCCTATAGTTTGCACGTGTGCTCTTAAAGCTGTAAAATTTGTTTGACCCGCTATGTTCTCTTAGCACACAATTTTAAAACGAAAACAAAGAGAGAATTCTTCAATAATGGAAATACACTGTTCACATAAATTAGGGGATATTTCAAAATGAATATGAAGCCATAAAAAAAGAAGACAAATAAATTATATATATATATTATTAAATAATTTATATATATAATATAAATAATTTAAAAGAAGACAAATAAATTATATATATATATATATATTATTAAATAATTTATATATATATAATATTATATATAATATTATTAAATAATTTAAAAATATAAAAAAAATAATAATTTATATATATAATATAAATAATTTATATATATATATTATTAAATTATATATATATATATATATATATATATATATATATATATATATACGTCGTTTGCTTTTCTTGTTTAATAAAAAAAAAAAAAAATCAAATGCTTTTTTTTAGTGAGCAGTATATTATATATTTCGCAAGAAGGTTAGTAAGGAAGCGATGATATTCAATATCTTGCAAAGCACAAGCCATTTTTCTATTCGTTTACATAATTATCCGCTCATGCTAGCAGTGACCCATATCGCTTTGCTATATAAACAATCCTCTGCTCTGTTTATGTTCATGACAAATAGAAATCTCCCGAGGTACATCGATTAGAAATTTTCAGGTTGCAATAATCTAACCGACTTAATTGTAGGAGAAATCGAATGGCATGTTTGCCGAATTTTTTCCGCTGATTTCCATGCTACCAGCTGCAGGAATAGGAAAAAAAAAGAGAGCGCTACATAAGTGCACCTCCTCGTTCGCCAACACGTCAGTACGTGTCACACTACATTCTCCTGACTGGCGTAAGCGGCACAAGTGGCTTTATACATATGTATGCAATGTAAATAAGCGTGCACGTAATGTAAGCGGTGCGCGAAAATACTTGTAATACTAGATTATCGGTACGAACGGTACTAACACACATTGGTGATCAATCTAAACTTATTTTAATTAGTCCCATTAAAGAGCGTGAAAGTCTTGCCGCGTTGCTAACACCGAAACGTTTCAGATGCCGATTGAAATTCAACTCGTATCAAACGAAAATACAAAGTTATCATATCATGTGACAGCATACTATTTGCTTTCCAACACATAGTCATAAGTAGTATTTATCGTCCTATTGTTATTTTGCCCTTTTTGTATTGCTTTTTTATTCCTCATTTTTTTTTTCATACTTGTTAAATTTATAAATGTATTAACAGAACGTCTTGCATTTCAATTTACAATTTCGAATGATTGTATAACAGCAATGCTTGGGTTTCTTTTACCTTTTAATGAAGAAACTGGTTATCACGTCTCGGGAATCTTGTAAACGGAACGAGTTGGATAAATAGTAATAAAAAGATACAAATGGAAACTCTGGACTTGAAATATTCGTTACTTTTGTTGCAATTACAAGGCAATTGTAAGGGGTATTACAAAATCAAGTCGCTTTCGTACATCTACCGCCATCTGGAAACACGTAGTAAACCTTTGCAAATGGCGCTGCAGTAGTTTCGAAAATTTCAAGCAGCTGAAATTCGCGGCTGAATGTTCAAGGTGAAACTTCTTGCGAAAAAAAGGTGAGTAATTATGAAATCGTTTGCAATTGTGACAAATTATTGATCTATATGTAGAAAGTATATTTAAAACAATAAGAGTTTCCAGAAATAATGCAAAACTACATAACACGTATATATAGCATAGACGAAGTATCTGTATCTGTGCATATAGTTTCATTTTCATAGCCTATTTCGATTACATAGTAATTGGAAGAGATTCAAAAATCGTTATTGCAAGACGAGAATGAATAGTCAATTAAATGAATAGTCAATTAAATTAACATAAGGATTTATTGTCTAAAATTTCAACATTGTATATGTACATATATACAGTATTTTATATACAATATCTTTAATCTTTAATAATATTTCTAAATCGGAGCTCCATGGAAAGAAACGCTTTCATGTTAGGATCCTGTACTTTGTCCATGATTAATTTCTGCACATCTACATCGCTCTTTTCAAGAGTGGCGCTCAATTTTTCTGCATATTGAATCCATACGCAATTTGCGCATCCGGACATGCAGCAATTCGTAGGTTCTGACATATCATCTATTGTGGAAACGTCGCTTTCGTTTTTCTCAGTGGATTTTTCTTCAGATGATAATATTGACGATGTTCCATAAATACGTTCTTTAAATATGAAATGTATTTGTTGACAACTACGCCTTTGATTTTTGGTAATCAATCGGGAAGATTGAGCTAGGTTCATCCCTTTTATTACACCTTGTAAAAATACCTAGTCATTAAAAAAAAAAAAGTATGTAAGTATCTAGGGACAAGACCAATGTTAATTGATACACAATGTATAACGAAGTTTTGATGTAATAAATTAGTAAATAGTCGAAATAAATGTTTAGTAACTAATAACGTTAGATATTTTCTAACCTCGTTGCACGATAATCATAGACGAGATACAACATAAATTTAACCTCAGTGCAGTTTTCGTATTGAAAGACCTTAGAGCCCTCTTACAACTTTTAATATAACTATTAGCATTACCGACAGTATAAAACAAGATTGTGGTAATTAGTCAATGATTGCAGATATTAACTAAGGACAAAATAGATATAAGATACGAAGTCTCGTATCTTATGTTCTGAAGCACCAAATTTGAGAAAATCAGATTTTTTTATACCTCATGCGATTTTTTATATCAAACATGAGAATTATATTCAACCACCAAAGAATCAAAATAGACTTCTCATTCACTGCATTTTTGTGTGATGTTTTGAGAGCTTTGAAGCTTTCTTTTGTTTTGTAGAAAAAAAATGACTTTCTACCTTGTATATTAACTTATTATACAATTTCATTAATTCATTCTGCATTATGCAAATACAAATAACGTCGAGTAATATAATTAATTCAATTGATATTTCAAGAAGCAGAATGATATTTTTATACATCTACTGAAATACATATAATGCTTTACATAGAGATCTATAAAATATAAATTTATTAATCATCATTTATAGCTTTTTTAAAGATCACTAATATATGTACGTATAATGTATATACTCTAATTAAACTGTTTAAGGTTTTACATTAGAATATTTGGAATTTAAATCAATATGATTGTAATTGATATAAAATAATAAATATTTACTATTTGTTTATTATTTATTATTTTCTTAACTTAACAAAAACATAAGGAAAAAAGAAAGAACAAAGTAATATTATTATGTAAAGAAATTATGATTTTTAGAATATAGATTAAAAAGTAATTGAAAGGATTGAACTGCCGTTTTGTTGATTGATACAATTACTTCAAACAGAAGTTATTTGCTCTTTCTCTTTCTTTTTAAATATATTATAATTACTCAGCTTTGATATCTGAAGAATTTAGTTCTTGCGTTGCTCGTTATATCTAATATAAGTACAAGTTTTATTGTTATGAAAATTTATTAGAATTTTTATTATTATTAATGTTTTAAATTTAACAAAGTTTTACCTTTTTTTTATACAGATTTTTTATAATCTTCACTTTCACCATAGAATTCTACATCTCCCCGATGACTTCTGAACAAAGATCATATATTAATGAATTTTTTTATCTAAAAGTTGTAATTTTTATTTCTTCTAATAATTTAATTCTGCCTCCCAGTTTGAGTGTAAACTGCTTGAGCACAAAATATATTAAACACAAGCTTCGCTATAATTTTAAATAAAATAACATAGATTAATTTTTGTCATACAGAAATACCACATTAAATGTAAAAAACACTTACATATTAAAAGGCACAAAGGCACATTTTGTAATTAAGACAAAATTGAATACAACTTCAATATTGATTTCAAAAATGTAGTTTGATAAAGAATTAATCTATAATTATTTCCACTTTCAATCAATTGTATTCAATCTGTTTTTATTCTCAGTGATAAAATTTTCATAGTTTATCAAAGTAATAAAATTATAATAATTTAAAATAAAATAAGGGATCATTAGTTTGTAAGATATCTTTTAGTTTAGAATTTTGAGGTTAAACTCTATTTGTATCCATTATTAGAAATTTGTTCTCATGCCCAGGTACTGGTGAAATAAATATCTATTGATAATGGGTATAATAACTATAAACTTAATAATTTGATGATTAATGTATCATACACAATGTACATAAATACATACTTTTCTCATTCTAGTTAAAGTAGTATTTCTTATACGTATCAGATGCAAACGTATCTCGATATATGTGTGCGTCAGAGTTTCGGCTAGACGCAGTATTTACTCGCAGATAGAATTTTCTACGAGAGAGAGAGATAGAGAGAGTGAATCATATATACGTACATACATATTCAGGTAAACAGAGTTTAATAGAGTTCAGTATTGAAATGAGAATAAAATCTTTTAAAATGAACCACGATTTACTATTCTTACTGTTAAAAGAACAAGATAAGGAAATTCTTTTAATACTTTCAAAAAAATAAACAGGTATAAATAAGAGTTTATACGGTTAGATTAAATAAAAGTAAATTGATTTTGGTTTTAAATATTAACGATAAATTTAGAAAAAAACATCATCTAGAAAGGCGAAATATCCAATTTTAAAAAAATTCAGGCAAATTAATTATTTAAAAATAATTTTATTTCACTTATATCACACGCTATTGTTCTAATGGCTTTTTTTCTAATTCATTGATTATTTCAAAAACTCGATATTTTGCCTCTGCAATTAAATGTGGTGGAAATGTTTTTACAGTCATCGCCATACTTTTGAAAAATGTACAAACAGGATCGGTATCTTCTACTATTATTTTATTAATATTTTCTATTAATGTCTGTCTTTCAAGTGCTCTTTTTTCTAGTAAGTCTAAAATTTTAGTTAATTCGTGTTTGAATTTTTTCGTTACATTTGTGTTTTGTGTATGATGTAATTTTCTTTTTCTCAAAGGCGGTACATATGGTGTCGAAGTAATTGTTGATGTTTCTATTGAAACTTTTTCTTCGATACTGTTTTCTGAATCCTCTTGCAAATCATCCATATTACTATTACTATTATAAAGTAAAGTGGCTAAATTATTGTATTTTAGAACTTATATCGTGCACACGAGATATTTACCTTTTCTCAGAAGTTACATTATCTAAAAAACCTAATTGCTGCAATAATGGCCATTTGGATTTCGGTTTCGCTGTCGACCCCCTGCCATGTTTGTTACCCCGTTTTATTTTCATAAATGTGTCTCTAATATTCCGCCATCTTTTTTTACAATCAGCAGCTAAAATAAATTGATAACATATTTTTTTTTTATAGATTTCTTGTTGGAGAAATGTTCAAATTTTTGTAGTGACATTTTCAAAAAATCCATGACAAATTCGTTTAAGAAAATTTCTTTTTCCTATTATAAAATTATAATGATACTATATTTCAAAAATCAACTTACACGAAATACCTTACACGAAAAAAACACAATTTTCGATTATAATGCCAGAAGGGTATCTGAAAATGCCTTTGCAATTTTAATTCAGGATTTTCAAATATTTTATTCTGGAATAGAACTACTACCAGAAATTACAAATTTAATCATTCACGTAACGAATATCTTAATATTAATGACATCTGTCGATAGCATAATTATAAAATGAACATATATATATATATATGTATATATGTATATATATATATATATATGTTATTCTTGCTTTGGCTAGATCAAGTGGTTTCACTAATGTTTCGAGACAGATGTATTTTAATACATTGCGAGAGATTCACTGCGATGACAAATAAGTATAACATACAAACTTTTATGAGCATAATTTGAACAACTATAGTTGTTGGCTCTCGAACAATTTAATTATGATTGTAGATTTAGTTATATATGCACTTTTTACTGATTGAATATTATGAGTTTCCTCGGTTACCGTATAATTTTTTTAGTAACATTTCTTTTCTCTAACTTATTTTATTATAAGAATAGAGTAATATATATAATATATAGTGTATATATTACATAATTTTTTTAGTAACATTTCTTTTCTTTAATTTATTTTATTATAAGACTAGAGTAATATATATAATATATAGTATATATATTATATAATATATATATGTAAAATAAAATTAATTAAATTTTAGAATAATTAAATTTCTGGAGAGACAAAAATTATACACAAATTTTCAGCGGGATATCTGTGTCTCTAATTCCCGCGTTACTCGAAGATCAATTAACTGTTAATTATTATTATTTATTACCAACTGTATTTATTATAAAAAAAATATAATTATCGAATATTTACCTGTTCTTCTCAATTCATATGATATTTCTTTCCAAACGTTTTCTTTTAGTTCATGATTCTTATAATTTTCATCGCATATATTATAAAGGAAAGGGTAATTTGCGACATTTTCTATTAATTTTTCGTCCTCCTTGGAAGAAAATTGAAATTTTGCCGTCATGTATATCCGTATTATTATTGAAACTGACTGCAATGCGTTTGCGTCTAGACTGCTGCTGACGCAGGCGAACGCCAGACGCGTACGTCTGACGCGGACGCAACAGCAATACGCATGCGTCAGACGCATTTGTAGTGATGGTATGTTCGGACCAAATGAACGAATGCATACCGTCCCCCACTTCGAAGAAATTCTTGTGCTTATTTATTACACCAACACCCGTTTAATATAATTGACACGAATACGAACGCGAATTTGATCGAAGTGAAAGGCGAGCATTCGGTCGTTTTGCCTGAACGCAGCATGATACAATGCACATGTTTTTCTAAAGGCGGTTATCGAACGTTGCGTCTGTGCCAGACGCAAGCGTCTGACGATCGCCTACTTTAGAAGCAAGCTAGACGTAACCGCAGCCTGACGCTTCAGTCGCGATTTATTAATAAAATAATATATAAAAAAATAATACTTATCTAACATATCAAAATTTGTAGTAAAATTGTATTGTACAACAACAAAACTTATTTTTGATCAATTAATTTACTTCACTGTTAAAAAGTGCAATTTTTCCTTCGAAATGAAATATTTTACACAGAATAACACTTTCTTTAGATTATTATTAACAGGTTCTACAATAAAACCTACTGGTTTTATATTTGTGGCCTAAGTCATACATTTTTCGTTTCGAGATATTTAAAGGTTTGCGGTTGAATAAATTAAAAAAATATTTTTATACTATGAAACAAAATATTTCAGGAAATATTTGGTCTTGTAAGATAAGAATTTATTATGACTGTAAAATTTTGTATGTAGCTCATAAGGAAATATGATTTTTGAAGCTTGAAATGATTTAAACCATTTTCAAAATTAACTGAATGTCTTAAAACTGATTTACAATAATAAAAAAACAACGAATTTTATCATGAAAAATAATTCAAGTCAAATCTATTAATTCATATTTTTTAATTATGTTTCTAAGTAATTAATTCTTATCATTTTTTATTTTCTTCTCATCTTTCGGAAATGGGATTTTGAGTGATTTAAAATATTTCTGGTAAATTAATAGGATATAGAGTAATAAATCCTTAATATCTTTATATTTTTCTTCTGCTATTGCTCTAATAGTGGTGTATAATGGAGCTAGATGGATATTTTCGTATATTTTTTGTTCTTCTTGTTACTGAATTTTCCAGCTGTTTTACTGAAATAAAATTCTTCTGCTTCATTCGTTGTACCAAAAATGGATTCTTTTTTTCTACATAGATCTGTTAGTTCAAAATAATGTTCAAGAATGTATAAGTAATTCGTTTTTCTTTTCATTCTCATTTCTAACGAGCCAAAATCACAGTCATTCTGCAAAAATGAATGGCCAGATACCAAAAATTTATGATCATACATACATTAGTTAATCAGAAAAATCCCTAGAATAATTATCATGACCAATAAAAATCGGCAACAATTTTTCTGGATACGTGATAGTAAAATAATTAATTATTTTTCCATAAACAACTGACTTAGTCCATTATCAAAATGAACATTAACTGAATTCCGTTTAACGACGCAACAACTAACTCAATTTGACGGTTCAATTTTTACAGCTTTTTAGAAATTATATCAAATTATTTTATTTTGAAAAAATATAACGCCACTTATTTTTTTTTTAATTCTTGACTTAAACTACTTTTATAATTACCGGTACATTTAATCTAAAAAACATATTTCTTCATCATTCTGCAATAATCTTTTCCAATTTTTATATATGTATTTTATCTGCTTTGTTTTTCTTTTTTTTTTTATTAAGGACTAGTATCGATTTCAGTTTTTGAAATAATTGCGAAGAATTGGAAAAATATCATAACTATTCAATTCTAGGTTCTAATTCTATAGCACTATATAGTTAAATAGTGCTAATAGTTAATATATAATATTGTTATATGTTCTTTACGTTTCCTTTTTCTTTTCATAACTTCTTTCGATTCGTATTTAGCTAATAGCAACTCGCTTATATGGCAGTATCTGTATGAATCCACGTTTTTGCAATGCTCGAGTTTCTTTTCTCTGTTTTTCTTGCTTTTATCCATTTTTTCTTGGTTTTCATTTTTCTTTTCAAGAAAACCGTATTTTAGCCAAAAAACAATCTTTTTCGAGATTTTAACTACACTTGAATTTCAATGTCATTAATGTTTAATGTCAGTATTGATGTTTATATTATTATATAATTTAATTTTTTAATATTAGTAGTTAGTATTATAATGTTAATGTTAATAATAATCATATTGTATAAAGAATAAAGAATAATACATATGTTATTAACAATTATTACGATGAGCAAGAAAAAGTGTGATATTGTTCGTTTGAAAATATTTCGAAACGTATGATGCTGAAAGAAAATTACGATATTTGATTTCATTTCAATAATTTCGGGGCTGTGTACCAATATATATAATATAATGATTATATATTATTAGAATTGAAACACAGAATTAAAGTACAGAAATATACAGAAATGTACAGAACAGAAGAAATTAAAGTTACAGAACCGATATAGAACTAATATAATATCGCTCAGAACCGAAATGTTTTTTCCGATTTTTATATTTTTATATCTTTTCGAAATATATAACAGTTTGAAACAGTTATTTTCAGGATTATTTTAATCTCTTTATATTATTTAAAGAATTTTTATTTAATTTAATTTTAATTTAATTATGTTAAAAGAATTTCCCCTATCAGCGAAAGTAAATTTTCATTCATTGCAAAAATTGATTTGATTTCGACTTCTTTACACAACTTTCGTTTTGACAGATGATAGCATACTACGTGTAATATTGTATACTGAACAATTGAGCGACTGGCACAGATGCGTTTGTACCGATGTAATGAAAAAGGATATTTTTGTTTTTGCGATTCTCATACCATTGCACTTGTGCCAGATAAAAAATTATACATTTTAACACTCATTTTACTTATGTACATATATACGTATATCATATTTCAGACAAGAATTATGATTTAAAAAGAGCATTATAAGATATGTCAATAGATGTCTCATCGATTTTGATTTTTAAATATGTTTTGAATAATTTTTTTCTTATACATGTATCCACTGGCGTTTTCACAAGTAGCGACATAAAGATGTGTACATTTTCTATAAATATTGATGTAACTTCTTCGCAAAGAAATTGCAAAAAGCAACTTTTTGCTTAATAAATGTCGGTGGTGTCTATATTAATCAAAATGCAAATTCTACAAGAGAATTAATTTCTGTTATTTCTGTTGATCAAAGGCTCAGCAAGTTAAATGTACTGTTGCACAAAACAACAATTACTTTAAAAAGGAAAATAGGAAAGTATGAATCAGAAATTAAATACTGGAAAGATTTGAACTTGGTGTTTATGAAATATTATTATTTAAACTCTAGATGATCAAAGTGATCTTGAATACCTTTTAGAACTTGTAGGCTCTAAGATAATGAAAAGCAAAACAAAAATGTGTCGTACAATTTCGGCAGCAGAAGATAAAATTGAGAATTTTAGCAATGGGTAAATTTAAAAATTAAGCTAAACTATTATATGTATTTCAAAAATATAGTATACATTATATTAGTAAATATATAGTATATATTAGTAATAAATTAATAATAAATATATACAGATGATTAATAAATGTATTTTCATACTCTCATTCATGAATCTACATAGTAAAAAAATAATCATATATGTCTATATTTATATCCTAACTTAGTCTTCGAATTATAGATGATTGAAGAAAATGTTCGATGTGACCCATCTCGTACTTCAGTACATGCTACAGATGTGTTAAACTCAGCAGAAAGACTTTTTAATGTATGTTTTTTTATTAATTTTGTTTCCTTATTTTAGAGTTGTGGTAGAAGTTCTCGTCGTAAGACTTTCATCGAAAAACTTCGTCCAGAATTTCTTCGTCATATTTCTTCTTCGATGAAATTCGCCTCATGGCAAATATTTCCGACACATTACTGTTCGATACATGTAATATGAAATAGTGTTTACATGTCATAGCACTACCTGAGAGCAATCATCGCAAGTCGATTATTTATCAGTCTCTATCTGACATATTTATATATGTTACGAAACTCGTTGTGTCACATTGAGAATAGACCATAACTGTTCAAATATCAGTCATGAAATAAAAATCTCTTTACAAGAGGAATACAGATAATTGTCAATTTAATATAGGAAACAGTATACAAAATAACTTTTAGATAATAAAGGGAAAAAATTGTATATTTTATATAAATAATATAATTTTAAATAATTTCAATTTTAAATAATAAATAATAATATAATTCTGAATATAAATAATAAATAATTAATTTTAAATAACAATTTTAATTGCTACATTTTCATTTTTTTTATGAGAGTTAATTAAATAAACGAAAAATAATAATAACAACTCGATATTGAATCATCTATCTGTTTTCCCCTCGGGATAGAACGAATCTCCTTTGAAATCTTTTTTCAATATAATTAACAATTTCAAAAATATTGTAATTCCAGTCTTAAATGGTTCACCCAGTATATAACAAGTAATGTTAGAACGATATAAAAAAGAAAACAAACGGTATAAGGTGCTGTACTCTGTTATGTTTTTTCTTTCTTACGCCTAAAACGAAAAAAAGACGCGTGGAAGATGTATGTTTTATATTTTGTTTATTGTTTTTGTCCTCTTACCAGGCATACCGTGTCGTATCTTATTTCGTGTGTATTACAATATTTAATTTTAATTGTTGTATTAAAATAATAAAATAAGATTATAGATTAAAATAATAAAATAAATAATTAAAAAGTTGATTAACTTTATTGTTTATTGTTTAATTTTATTGTTTATTTATTGTATAACTTTATTATTACTGTTGATTAACTTTATTGATTAACTTAATTGTATATTTACTACATGTTAAGGAATATATTTATGTCATCGTAAAGATGGATATACATATAATTCCATGTATATTATTCGAGTGAAATATTATTCGAATAAAATTTTATATAAATATCGAGAATGAAATTTTATTCGACTAATGAACAAAAAAATAAAATAAAAGTTACGAGTAAAACAAGTTATTTGAAAATAAAAAATGATTTTTTATTCGAATAAGGATATGAAGGTTAATTAGCATTAAACAAAATTAGACGATTGCTTAAGATAAGCAAAAGATGTTTATGAAATTTTACGAAACTAATTAAAAAAAAATTGAAAGTAGAAACTAGAAAATTAATTTATCTATTATATATTATATATTAAATATATAATGAATATACTTAGTTATCTATTATATATTATATATATAATGAACAAAGTTATCTATTATATATATAATGAGTATACTTTGAACATTTTATATACGCATTTGTACGTATGCACGTTCATTTAAAAAATTTTATCTCTTTGTACTGTTAAAAATTTAATTAAATCTTCTGCACAATAAATTTATCTGAAACACATAAATCGTTATCACTATCTTGAAAAGGGTATCTTTTATTTACTTCATATAATGTATCTCTCATTTTACATTTCTCGGATTCTCAAATGTTATCCTTGAGGATTCTCGAATGTTATGTGATGTTTATTTCGAACATATTTATTTACAGCAAATAATAAATAAAACTTTATCCTTAAATTCCTAAATAATAAATAAATATAAATTTATTTATAATCAACGAATAATTTCTTGCCAAATAAAATTATTTCTTATTTTGCGTGTGCAAAGAAATTTGATATATAACGGATTGAACGAGAGAGATACATGCATCAAATGAAAGTTGTCGAAATACGTGAATACGAAGAATTATGATTCCCAGAAACGGAAATCCATAGGTTGGCATTGTTGCCAGCGCAACTTTCCTCGTCACTCGTGAGTCGTAAGGAAGAATATAAATGCCAGGACTCAGCCATTAGAAATTTAGATCTCGAGCTGTGCGGACGTGAAATAACGAACGTTCAGTTTCTTGACTATATTGAAAGACTGTTTTTTATTTTAGTCTTATTCATATATTTAGTTTCTAATTTTCTTACACATATGTATTTTATTTTATGTGATTATAGTAAGAAAATAACTATTGTGAAAAGAGTGAGAAAAAGGTAATAAAATAATTATACTTTATTGCGTTTGGAAAAATATAGCTTTGAAAAAATAAGAAGTATAAAAATTAACTATGAGTGTTTAATCAATCAATTAAGTATCAATAAAAATTATTTTCTTTATATTCTCGATTTTGTCTATTAAAATATATTGAAGAGAATAGTATATTTTTGGTTTGTAAGTCACATGTTCTTGAAATTTTCTACTAACATACAAATTACAAAAGTATTAAAGTTTCACGTTTTTGCGATTTTTTTTTTCGTAATCTTTACTTTAATTATTTAATTAATATTATAAGCAGAGTGACATAATATTTTTATAAAGTGATCGAGTGTGTCTTATAATTAACTAATTAATTATAATTAACTAATATAATTATTATTAATATGATTAAGTAATATTATTACAATATATCTTATGATAATTAACTTATATAACATCGTATTTTAAAATATCTAATTCAATTTAATTTATTTACAGGAAAAGTCTTAGTCTATTGTCCTGTAGTATGTACAAGGAAATACATCATGATAGCATGAAAAAATCAGCAAGGTAAGATGCAAAAAGACAAGTAATAAATATTAGATATAAAATAATATTAAATAAAATAATATTAAACTAATATTAAATAATAATAATATATTTTAATAATAATAATATTAAATTATATATATATATATATATATGCATGTATATACATAATATGTTATATTATATATACTTACGTGATTTGTGCATAAATTATATATATATATATATTTTAGATTTTTTTGAAGACTTTTAAAATCAATAAGTAGTGAAAATGGGACGTAAAATACATATATTTCATAAGTTTATATATAATATATGTTATTTACGTTTTTAATAGTTTATGGTAAACGTACAAACGTTTACACAGTTTACAAGTTAAATTACAAAGTTAAGTTAAGTTTAATTACAAAGTTAAAGTACAAGGGTATTATGTGTGTACAGCCTTCGTGTATCTGAAG
The DNA here is from genome assembly GCF_011392965.1 of Frieseomelitta varia. Classification (NCBI taxonomy): domain Eukaryota; kingdom Metazoa; phylum Arthropoda; class Insecta; order Hymenoptera; family Apidae; genus Frieseomelitta; species Frieseomelitta varia. The sequence continues at coordinate 18,032 of NW_025110424.1, read as the reverse complement.
TAAACCTGTGTTTACATATCTTTCACACATCCGCGTTAAGGATAAGTTTGAACGGTAAACGGTGACCTATAAACAGTAAACACAATGTCACTGTGTCTTGTGCAAAAACAGTCATAACAGGGATTTGTATTTGCAAATGACGAAGATATTGGGATGAACAAGCAACATATATATATATACACTCAGTTACAAAAGTTTTCATATACCATAAATTTATCCCCATAAATTTTAATTATTCTAACAAATATTTAAGCTATTCTACATAAAATTGTGTGTTAATTAAATTTAGACACATGTTAAAGAAATAATTGTTTATTAAACTTATTAACAAAAAAAATGTAAAATACAAAACCATAAAAGTGTTCATACACTTGTAATATTTACGTAAAATTAAAAAAAACTGAACTTAATATTGTATTAATGTCTTGTAGGTCCTCCTTTTTTTATCAATAACGGCCTGTAATCTTCTCGGCATCGACAAAATTAATGTTTTTCTGGAATAATTTCGTTCAAAGTTTTTTGTAAATGAATTTTTAAAGATTTTTCATCTGTAATATGATATTTTTTGATTCTATTACTTAACTCTGCCCAAATATGCTTGATAGAGTTGATCTGGGATGGTGTAACGATGAAAACCAGTTTTTCTCAATATTTTTCTCACAGTTTCTGAATGACAATTCTTGCCCATGGTTTCCACAATGTTGCGTTAATTTTGGTGCACTAATTACTTTGAATTATTTTGCACTAATTACTTTGAATTATTTTGCACTTTACGAATTATAGTACAAATATCACGAGCATTTAATTTTGTTGGACGGCCAGATCTAGATTTATTAGAGGTTGTACCTCTCAAATTAAAATTTTTTATTATTGATTGTGCTGTTGCATGACTTATTTTAACCGTATTAGTGATTTTTTTACAACATTTTCTTCTCGTAGTTGTACCACTAAACTGCGAGTATCTAAAGGAATTTGTTTTCTTGTCGATACAGTCTATTGTATATTATAACAAAGTATGTACTTATTATCGAGGTCGTTTTACACTCTAACTGAAGCTATGAAGCCAAAAGTCTGTATTTATAATACAAATCATTATGTTTTTATAAGGTGGTTCAAGTGTATGAAGACTTCTGTGATCTACTAGTTTACGTTTTCTTTAATTTACTTCGGAAATAGGTAAATGCATATATTGACGCAAATTGCTTGTGTTAATATGCGAATATAAACAATTCCTTGACAGTATATCTTCTTAAATTTTTTTATTAAGCTATAGCAAGCTATATAAGTATAGCAAATTTTGTGAGTGTATGAAAACTTTCGTGACTGACTGTATCTACCTACTATTCTATATTCATATACATCTAAAACTTATATTCAGTACTATATTATATTATTTTTATATTATATTATTTTTATATTTATACAAGCTGTTTCCAAAATCGTGGTATAACTGGCCAGGAAGTAATTCTACCTGAAAAAAAAATGGTCTTTTTCAAATTCATGCTGTGCTTTCGAGAAAGTCGAAACTTTACTAATTTTAAACTTGAATTTACTAATTCTAAATGTGACAGAATCTCATTAATAAGAGGGTATCCTATATTCAGAAATAAATAAAAAATATACAATAAAAGTTTTTCATTCACAGTTTCATTTCTAAAAAATGGATTGAATATGTTTTGTTAGAAGTTGGTAGACACGTATACTAAATTTTCGAACTCGATTTTCTCAAAAACAGAGTACTTTACAAAAAAAATCTTATTCCACGTTTCTTATTTATTTTCGCACGAAGGTTAATTGTTAATTATTCCTTTCTGTCACGTTTAGAATTAGCAAAATTCAAGCGTATCTTGTAAAATTTTCAAACTCAATTTTCAGGAAAATCGAAGCATCATATGGAAAAATCTTCCTTTTCTTTTCGATTTATTTTTAAATGTAGAATCGCTATTTTGCTTGTAGCACGATTTCGGAAACCTGCATATGTTACATTACTTTATATTATTTTATTATACGCGTTACTTGCAAAACCTGTTACGTGGTTAAGTTATGTTCTCCACTGTACGCAACAGATTTTATCTGTACATGCGCGGACAGAGATCGAAGACGCTGACGTCGGGAATCCCTGCTTCAGGTGTCTTCCGCAATTAGGCGATTCTATTCTTGTCCCGAAAAGCAGGATTTCTGCCGATCGTGGCAGGGAAACGAGAGAGACGCTATTTTCGCAGGGTCGCGCGGATCTCGTATTGTAATCCAGTTTTCACGACGACGTCGCGTGTATTTTTGACGGCACTGCCGAAAATCACGTGGCGCCTTCCACGCAATTATCTCTGTGTTCCCGAATGAATCCTCGAGGTATCGGTTCCAAATGGATCCCCCGCTGATTTCGACGATCGTGCGTCAATTATTTTTTTGTTTCGCAACGTTCAACGTTTAATGAGACGTTAAAAGAGAAGCGTTTATAATGTGGATTATAGTGGCTACGAAATGACTTCAGGCTCATAACAAGAGAGACGTATTTTGTAAATTTTATGTGTTTCTGCATGTTATAGACAACATATTGCTGCGTATCCTAGTTTTCTAAAAATGTACAAACGCAATCTAACTACTAAAGCATTTATATACTGATTAATTAGATCCATATCAACCTTTAAATGACTAATTAAATTCGTATATCTACTTCAAGCTATAAAAATTGCTTAATTTTGAAACCTTTGATTTTAGTTAATGTTATCGCTAATCTCCAATATCAGAGAAAAGATAAAATACAAATTTACGTAATTTAAATTTTTATAATATAATACAAATTACTATAATCATCTGACCTCGTGATAACATTTGAAACTTGAATTTCGTATCATTTAGTAGTATTTTTTATTTGAAATGAATATACGCTATAAAAGAGAAATGCAAAATGATGCTTTATTAGAAAAAAAAAAAAAAAAAAATAGAAAATATATTACTTCTTTCATTTCAAAAAATATATACTATATGCGAATTTCATATTTCGCAACATACTATATGTATGAAAGCACCAATATCTTTGAAATATCTGTATTTAAAGAATATATTTTGATCGAAAATATAATAAATTTAGGGCTTTACATAGTCTTCTCTTGTCTGGAAGTCTAAATCTTTCTAACTTATCTAATGTTTTAAAGGATTTAAGCAGAAAATTATTGATACAAAATTCAATAACATTCTGTCTTTGACAGAATTTATCTCTTGTTCTCAAAATATTCTGCTAGAAAAAACATATTTTTGATTCAATTTTATTTCAAACAGTTTCTTCGAAATGTTCAAGTTATTTAAGTTTCAAATATTTAAGTTATTCAAGAATACTTTTTCAAAAAAAAATCCATAAAATTTACAATTGAGCAATTGTAAAATTTTTACAAAGAATTATAGATTAGTCGTAAATTGACCATTACTCTAATAATTCTTTTTATTTCTCTTTTATTTTTTTTATCTTTTTTTGTGATTTCTTACCAGAAAAAAGTTTTTTCAGTTTGGTTTCTACAGATTTTTCGAAATCTAGTTTAAACGCTCGAAAGTTCTACAAAGTTCAAAAATGATCTAGAAACTGTCGATCTTGCTGTTGAAGCACTGAATTCCACAAAGTGTTCAAAGGAGAAGAAGAAAGTTTACAAATCACGCGTTCGATGAGAATCTAGAAATTTACAATCCTTTTGTCGAAGCTTTGATTAATTAATGGCCGTTTGCTATTGATGGTGTTCATTCTTCTTTTTCCGTTGAATTCTACGCTTTTCAAGAAATATTTAGAGATCTATCGAACCATTGATTCGATGGTGTTCGAAGAAGATGTGGAAATTAATGATTCCTTCTACCAGTTAATTTTCTTTTTCTCGAAAATCATCTAATGTTTCTATTCGAACTCATTGGAGGAAAATTTTATAAAAGATTCAGAATTATAAATTTTTCCACAGCTTTCAGCAACGAGGTACCACAATGGTCATAATTATCAATGGTCATAAAGTTTTAACGATGATTTTTGTCGCCAGAACGACTGATTCACGATAATCTGAAACACTTTTCTCAAAACGTCGAGCACCATCGCATTGTACGTCAATCGTATTTACAATTCGCCACGAATCCCATTCACGGTACACTTCTACCCAATGAGATTATTTCAAATCATTTTTCTGTTATGTTACAATATTTCCTGGTTACGACATGTGGAAATAATTTTCTGTTGAATTGAGCACCGTCGATTATGTTAGTTGAACCTACAGCGAAACAGTCGATAGCACTATCGTTAAGTCAATGAATTGAAACAACGTTCTTTCATCTACAATGCAAACCGAGCACTCTTAAAATTCACACTTGCGTCTGAAGTTCCACGGCCACGTCCACGCGTCGTACGATTTCTCGTACAACCGCGACCGTACATACATATGCTATCATTTATTCTCGTCCCGCTTCGTCATTCTTATCACTGTTCCGGATCCGTCCAACCATGATCATCGCGATAATCAAATTTCTTTCAATTCGCATTCGCGCAACATTCCTTGGATCGATAAGAAAAACAAATTTCACTGGTTGGCTCTCGTATAACAAATTTTCATTTCGAATGAAATGGTCTGAGGTTCTCCTTCGTCACTCGTCGAAAGCATTTGATGCGCGGTTCGTTTGCACAAGAATTCTCAAACGAGATGAGAAGAAGGAGAATTTAATTAATTTTATTAATGTCATAATCGATTTTCACTGTGAATACTTATACAACCGGTCCAAGGTTCTTGTTCGTCACGATTCAATGTTCGTGCACTGCAATCAACAGGCCTATTTGTCCAGTTGTCAGTATCAGTTGTCGATTTGCGATCTCTTCCTCGGATCAACGATTTTCCTGTTGCTGTTGTTGTTGTTGTTACTTTCTCTGAGTGACCAACATAGGATTTTCTACTGCGACGCTCGTCTTGAAGTAATTTCTCAACGTAAAAGAGTTGGTAGGCGCTTGTATCTTTCCGATTTGTATTTTGGGTTCGTTAGAACCTTGACCGAGCCTTAACACGTTTGACTGTCACGATGAGTAATTGTAATAATAATGAATATCAAAAAAATTTCTAAAGTCTGTACCAGTATTATTTCCGTCTGTTTTTGAAACATGAAATGGTTCCATTTCTTGCATTTAACTGACGGAATGTATAGTTTGCTCCCACATTTCTCCCATTCGTGATTAAATTCATGTCCTGAAACTTCGGCATCGCATTTCTCCGTCAATGCAGTCTCAATTCGCATAACAGCAGTAACAATGAAAGTTACAAAGATTTACAACTTTCTTGAGAATATGTTTGTTTCTTGCCGATACTGTCTCTCTCTCGAGAGTTGCTCGATCCACAAACTGGCGTTGCCAATCATTGTCCTATGAATTAACATCTTATGGAGTGAGAAACTTGTGAAGTACCATCAGTCGAATGTATTTATCGAAACAATATATTGGCATATAATAGTTGTTTTATATTTATTTTAAGATCAATTAAGGTTGCTTTAAATCTCCAATTCATTTCGTTTTAATTCAAATACCTAATTGAAATACTGTATACAACATATTTTCGCACCAGAAATCGGACGCGTGATATACAAACCTATGGCAGATCTAAAAAAATTTTACAGTTGATGATAGTATCAATCTTATCTATATCTCCCGAACACGTTGTGCTTTTTGTACGTGCTGAGAAAGACATAAATTTTTAAGGCTCGATGCTATGAACATTGCCCACCCTCAAAGTGAATTGATACAAAAATGTATAATATCCTTTTTTGATATTACTTCTGCCTGTTCCTTATAAAGTGCTCTTGCGATCACATTTTCCTGTTCTTCATTCGTAAATGGTAAATGGCAAAGTGGTCTCATTTCTACAGAGGAAATGTAGTTTACCTCGATATTTCTCCCATTTAAGAATTCGAGTGCCCGCGCCAAGCAACGAACTTTGGGCAGATGGTTAAAAGGTGTTCTACAGTTGTTTATACGTTACATGTCGCAGGCATTAGGCATTGATTTCATAATAAAATGTGTCGGTGAGATTTGTGTGTCCGATTCTAAGTCTTGTTATGACTGTTTGATACTTTCTGTTTAAAAACGTTGCTGAGTTCTTATCTGAGACTTTTGTGGATGCTAGTCGGTTTCGATGTTTGCCATTTTTTGCTCCACGATTCTTTTATCGTTCTGAGGGTGTGATTTTGGAGATCTTTGAGACAGACTGGCACGTTGTTTGCATCGGCATTGTTGTTTACTATCTGTTTTACTGCTAGATCAGCCTCTTCATTTCCTTTAATGCCGACGTGTGCGAGGACCCATGAGTATATAATATGTTTTTGATCACTTGTAAGTATTTCTGTCTGCTCTATAATTCTCTGTATAAGTGTGTTCTTTGGTTTCTGGGTTGCATATTGATGACAGGATGCTCTTGGAGTCCGTGAGAATGATGAATTTGTTGGGTGTCACTTTTCTTGCATATTTTGATGTTTAAAGGACAGCGTAGGCTTCAGTAGACATCACTGAGAAGGTTTGGAAGCTTGAACTGTAGTTTTTCTTCTGGGGTGCATACTGCACATGCTGTCCCCTCATTTGATTTGGAAGCCTCCGTGAGGATTTGCTGATGTTCTGTTATAAATTTGTTTATAAATTCGTAGAAGGAGGATCGAGTATACTTTGTTGTTCATCTTCGGATTTGCTCGGGATTTTGTCTGTGACAGTGGTGGGCTCTTTTCTTCGTAGCATGTCTTTTGATAATTTGTAAGTTGAAGAGAGCAGCAAAGAAGTCTGGATGACCAATCTGGACTCATTCCTTTGCCTTCTTATCATGTCTTATCCTGGTACATTGCCCAACAGTGCGTTACCATACGAAGATTCGACGAGGAAAAGGTTTCACCCTGGCTGAAGTAACAGCCAGTTAAATAGAAGATTAGCCACAACCATCGAAATTGCCCAAAAAGAAGCAACGGTCAGTTGAGTCTTGGCAAACAAACTCTCAAAGATTTAAAGACTATAAGTCTGGACTGATTTTTTTTTGAACGAGAAGATAATGAATATTGATGAATAGCTTGACTGTTCTTTCATTAGTAAATCGATTGGATGCGTTTTATGCAATCTCCTTGATATTGATATTTTGTAACCATCGTTGGCTACATCATTTGGGTGATTATCTACTCTGATCTTGATTTTTCGCAGTATCGTTCTATCTCTTCCTTAACTGTAGGAAATGATACTTTAATCGTCGATATATTGGTCTACAATATCTTCATTAAGAATTAAACAATACTTGCCATTCAACTTTTACAGTTGTCTAAAAATGTTAGACAAAATTTGCGAATAAATATACGTATATAACAAATTTTATAATATGATATATTAGTATTAACATAGCTTCTGTTCATTCGAATCAATAAAAATCGATCTGGGATCGATTTCAACTGAGATCTATTTTTTTTCTTTTCTCTTGCTGTACATGTATTGTGACCTTTCGATTTCGCGTGATGCTTGATAGTCTGCATTCTAATATTCTTACTATTCCCAACAACAAACGAAGTACGTATTTTTGGGATGGAATCACTCCATTTTTGCAATATTTGCAGAACATTAAGTTTTTTTTGGTCACATTCGAGCCATGAATAGATTTCTAGCCATTGCTTGTTAAATTTGCCGCTTCTGTTGAAATGGAGGTCTTCATCCCCTTCGACTCCACGGTCTGTCAACAAAGAAGGACAGAGTATGTGTTTAATCAACACATTTTTGATTTTGTCTTTTAGCGAATCAATTTTGTATCTCTATTTAGATTTCTCTCCCTTTCCATGTCTGTTTGGATCGAGCAGTTGTAGAAAAATAGTGATTGATTTTCAAACTCAAGTCTAAAATTGCCATTCCCAGCAGCGGAACACTCACAAAATCGAAATTTTTCGCAGCGATTCGTCGAAAATTTTGACAAAAACCTTGACTAGACCTCGCAGTAAATGATGTGCCTGTTTCAGAAATCGAATCACTGCATTTTCTTTGGTATTTGCAGATCATAAGATTTGACGATTCATCATATTGAAGCCACGAAGACATGTCCAAGCATCCAGTTTTCAATTTAATTGTTGTTTTTCAATTGAATAACTGGGTTAGTAGAGTCCATACCTTCAATTTTGTTTATTTCGATGACTGGAAGTGAGTCCTACAAGGACGTTGACCATTTTCTAGAGGCGACAATTTTGAATTTGTCCTCGTTATGTTTACGCTTTGTTGCAATTGCCCATAAGAAAGTTCTTTCTGCAATTGCGCAGGCCTGTTTCTACTATGCTTGGTATCAGCACTATCTTAACACTAATGCTCAGCAATCCACTCTATGCATCAATATTGAATCAGAAGTAGCCAAGATTCTTAATTTGGCAACGGAAAGACAAAAAAAGTTTGTCAAATTTACTGAACAACTGAACAAAATACATGTTCTTAGTAAACAATTAACTAAATGCCATTTCCTTTTGAATCAAACTCTGCAAAGCCTTGAAACTTTGAACAACTTTTTACCAGTAGTGGATAGGTTAGAACCATTTGTACTATAAAGAATAAAATTGATGTTAAAAAGTATATCGAATGATAGTTTAAGAAATATTATAAGTACATTGCATTGGTGCCAAGATATTCTCTAACTCGATGCAACAACCCGTTAAGAGATTTGTTCTGTTTCTTTTTTTAAATACAATGAATTTTTACTATTAATCCTTAGGAAAAAATTTCTACTACCTATACGTGTTGCACAGAGATTTTTGTCTATGAGATTATATATTATATACACATACACATATATTTAATAAGTGTATAATCGTATAAAAAAAATACAATGTTTAAGTTTAAAAATACACACATGATAAAATGATTGTACATTTTATGAAAATGAAAATAAACAATTCCGCGATAAAATATTTCATAGCATCTTTGCAATATAAAAAAAATTATATAATATACATAAAAATGTTTCATAATTTCATAATTTTTTACATACCCTAGTTGTCAAGATCACCAGATCGTTGTACTTTTAATATTCTATATGTTGCAATGATATTACTTTGCTGCTTTTCTAGCTGTCTTCTTTCTCCAACTGATTCTTACATTTCCCTGATATATCTGTGGATACAATCTTTTCATTATTCATTTTTACTTTGTCACTTTTCTTATCGAATGAAGGAGAAGTTCCTTCTTACCAGGCTATAACCAAAAATAAATTAATTTTATTTAGTAGTTAAATCTATTGTAAGATTAAGAGATACAATATAAAGTACAAAGTATACCTTACTGGTACTTAGAGCATTTGCATATTTTGATTTGACTTTTAATTGCAGTGATTCATGAGCAACTTCTGCAAATTTAACTTGGTCTTTAAAATTATTAAATTCATATATTCTCTCTTGTTTTCTCATTTGTTTTTGTTTCTTCAATTTCTGTTTCTCCATTCTCTTTTCCAACAGTCATTTTAGGCTCATCCGTATTCTTTTTCTTCTTTTTCCTTCTAATATTTCTGTCTTTCATTCTGCCTTATCATTTCCATTTCGATTTTTTTATAAAAACACTAAAGTTTAGGTTTCGCGTGAGTGACTCGCGGGTATACCGAATGTTGCGGTTTTCTACCTATGACTTCTTAATTAATTTTTATCGATTCATTTCTAAATATCACATGTCTATTGCTCGAATCAAACTCTTGTGAATTCCTCGTTCATTACGATTTAAGACATCAAAGAATTTGAACTAGTACTGTAGTACTTCATCTGGCCGAGTGCTCTTTCCTTCTTAGCATGTCTTTTTATAATTTGTAAATCGAAGGGAGAAGGAAAGAAGCGTGGATGACCAACCTGGGCTCTTTCCTTTGCTTGTCTCCCCTCTTATCCTGTAGGTCGTATTTTTCGCCTCCTCCATCATCCTTTTGGTGGTTTTTCTCCGCTTTTTCACAAATTGCGCGCCGCAAATTCACAGAAGCGATTTTTTATTTTTGTTTTAGTTCAAACTATGGAAAAGGGAAACAACATAATTCCCAATTTTAATAAAAAATGGCAAACACGTGTTAGAACACAATTCAACCAACCGGCGATTAAATGTCGTCGGGAAAAAAATCGTATGGCGAAAGCTTATGTTGTTGCGCCAAAGTATATAATACACTTTTATTTTATTTAAATTATTTATTTAAATTATTTAAATTAATTTTAATAAATTTTTAGACCTATGAACTTGCTCAGACCTGTGGTCCGACAAAAATTAGAACAGGAAAAGGAAAAGGTTTTAGGAATTAAAAACCAGTCGCATCGTAAAAAACAAAACTTGGCCTTCGGATTTTCATAGAATATCTGCGTGAGTCGCAGTCTCCTAGCTTTTCTTGCCGTAGAAAGACAACTTTCTCCGACATTTGCTAGACGCTATACTACTGTATTACTACTAGTGTTGTTTCTTGAAATTGGCGTAACAGTGATGATGTTTTCTATTTTGTAACCCCGTTTTACAATTAACAAAGTTGTTTTAGTGAACATTTGGTTAATTTTTTTAGCATTTGGCATTTTGTTTAGTTAGCACGTAGATACATTCCCATTGGAACGTATCTGACTTAGATATTTTGTTAGCTTGACTGTTCTTTCATCAGTAAATCGATTGGATGCGTTTTATGCAATCTCCTTGATATTGATATTTTGTAACGATCGTTGGCTACATCATTTGGGTGATTATCTACTCTGATTTTGTATTTTTCGCAGTATCGTTCTATCTCTTCTTTGATTGTCGAGATGCTTAGGTCTTTCCTAAGTTCCTCATTGCGCATGTACGGTTCGTTGACTATCGTGCAAATTATTATTGACTGGGTCGATTCTTTTTTTTGAACGTGACTGTTAGCCTAATGCCATAGGTCCAGATCGCTTTGATAATTGTTTTATATATCAATAGCTCGTTTTCAGGGTTTAACTTGGATGCTCTTCCCAATGTAAGCCAGTACATAGATCTTCTCCTTATTTTTATATGCTCCAGTTTCATTTGTATGTGATATTTCCACGTTAATTTCATCGAGATACATACCAATGTATTTTACCACATCTGTTTGTGGTATATACCTATTGTTTGCGCGTATCGAGTGGTCCAAGATCCATGATCGTTATTCGTTGTTAGTGGACTGTATGTTTGTAATGCGCTTGAGATATCAGGGGTTTTCTCGTCTGTGGTAATGGTAATATCACGATAGATGACCTGTATCGCTTGTCGGAACCTCGGAAGTCGGACCAATTCTGTTTTGCAAGCCGAAGGAAACCAGGGAAGCTCTCTCGGTTCCCTTTCCATCGGCTTCGGGAAATTGCGGCAACAGTCTTTATAAAGAAATGCCCAAAGACTCAGACATAGATATGGATCTAAATTGATTCTCTCCTACTAAACGAGAAGAAAGTTTATACTGTCAGAGGACTTTTAAAAATTCAAAAACTAAAAATTGTTTTCGAAATGTATACATTTCACAAAGGTCAATCACCAACTGACTGTTGTCTCCCTTCGGACGTGGCGGGTGAGCTATACACTTCTTTGCTTCCATTGTTAGTACAATACAATATTTATCGTAAACGGACAGTTGGTAATTTGACAAACACGTTTTTAGAGAAAGACGGAACGTAAGACAGACTAATGGTTTGGTACGAATTATTATTTATCATTTCCGTATTTCCGAATCCGGTATTTCAGTACCGAATTTTGAATACCCCCTCCGTCTTTCTTTTTTTAAATTTTGCTGGGATAGAAAACGGCGGAAATAACTCGTCAAGCCTACAAATCTTTGCATCTTTTTCGTAGTGCGGCGGACAGAGTAATTTCAAACCGACTCGACGTTTTTTTTAGGTCTAATATCCTGTTCGTCGATTAGATAACTCATGTACGTGATTTGCATGTATAAAAACGACCTGTACAACTAGTGTTCTGCATACAACACATCACACCAGAAATCGGACACGTGATATACAAATCGATGGCAGATTTAAAAATTTTATAGTTGATAATGGTATCTATCTTATCAATATCTCCCGAATACGTTGTTCTTTCTTCACGTGCTGAGAAAGGCATAAATTTTAAGGCTCGATGCTATGAACATTGCCCACCCTCAACGTGAATTGATACAAAAATGTATAATCTCCTTTCTTGATATTACTTTTGCTTGTTCCTTATAAAACGTTCTTGCGATCACATTTTCTTTTTCTACATTCATAACTAAATTTATATTTCGAAACCGCGGCGCTGCATTTCCTTGTCAACGTCAGTTTCGATCTGAACTATGTTGCGCAACCGCAATGATAATAGTAATTAGAAAAATTTATAGAGACTTTATAAAAACTGTTTTCACTGGTGAAATGGTCCCGTTTCTTACGGTTAGATGGAGGAATTTATGGTCTATAAACCGCATGTTTTTCCCATTCGCAATAAAATCCGTGTCAAGAAATCAAATTTAGCCTTATTACCATATATAATAAAATTGAAAATTTAGTCTATTTAGTCAATATTATCTTTTGCTTAGACGTTGCCCCGTTTCGTACTTACATACTCGTATAGTGTTATGTTTCTTCGATGTTTCTCTCTACGTCATTTTGTTTTTTTTTTCGGCATTCCGATAATTTGATTCGCCATGATTTTGTATTGCCATCTCTGCCTCCTCTTCGCAGACATTATTCACCCTTCTCATCTTACTAACTGCACGTATCTATAATTTCTCAGTCGTGACAGATTCAACAACGTTGATGTAGCCTTAAGTTTGCATTTTTCTAATAAAATTCGCATTTTCTCGTCGATACAGTCTCGTCTAGACTCAGTTCGCATAATTGCAATAATAACGAACATTAAGAAAATTTCTCAAAAGTCTGTCTATCAACGTTATTTCCACGAAATGGTAAATGGTAAATGGCAAAGTGGTCTCATTTCTACGAAGAAAATGTAGTTTGCCTCGATATTCCTCCCATTCAAGATTGAATTCGAGTGCCAGTTACGTTATATAACGATGTGCCCGCGCCAAGCAGCGAAGAGCCAATATTTGGCCAAAACGTTCGTATCTTGTCGTCGGTTAGTTCGCTTTGGAAATGTTTTCGAATAGCTACACATTGTTATAATCACTGTTGGGTGGACTCTTGTGACACACTTTCGTCGACTAAAGTCCTATTTGGAAAGGATAATATTAATATTGCCTTGATGGAGAATATTAAATGGGCACTATTATCCCATGAACGAATCGCTGCAACTTATCTGGCTTCAGGCTTGGCCGACTTGGCTAACTTTGTTGCGTGTCATCGTGACCTGGAGAAATGTTAGCACTCACTGCTCTAGAAGACGATTCGCTCGTGATGAACGAGATTTTATCGGCTCATATGGAAAAACATAAAACCAGTGTAGCGTGCCTTCAGCGTTAGTGAAGGGCAGCTGGTTCAAAGTTAGTGGGTTGATTAGTTAGGTTTGACTGGATTTTAGTCTACACTTCAAGGCTGAAGATTGAACGAGCTTGAGTTGGATCTCAATTCACTCGTTAGGAAGTTTGTTTTGAATGGTTTGAATGATCTAACGAACGTAAGAATGTTGCGGAAGTACTGAACACACTGAAAGTGTTGAATATATACACTCTGCCTTCGTGATCCTGGATTCTTTTGAACCCACTCTTTTGGTGAACTACTAAAAACTGTGAGTAAGATGAACGTAAGAGTACTGTGAAAATACTGAACACGCTGAAAATATTGAATATACACGCTCTGTCTTCGTGATCCTGGACTCTTTTGAACTCTCTTGATGGGCTATTAATCTAGACCTTCCTCTTTGTGAATTAGTCTTATATACATGTAGACTCTATTGTGTTTTTCACGGTCACGGGATTAGGCAAGTAAGCTAATTAAGTCAAGAAGTACCGTTGAATGGAATCGGTTCCATAAAGTAATATTTACAGTTACTTTATGGACCTACTGTTCAGGGATGCATCCTTTACATTATATTTCATAATGATTCCCTACGCTCTTGGTCTGAATTTTATTCTTATTTTACGTTTATTTATGGTGAGGTCGTTGCGAGCTCACGAAGCCTCGTGCTACACTCGACATTATAATTACTCGTCAGAGAAACTAAAAATATTTTTTCTTCCCAGGCGATAACTCCACGGAGTAATGGTAAAAATGTTAGAAGTGGAAAATGTATTTTCTATCGCCTACCCGAAGATTCTTTCGTCCATCTTGTCGACATAGAGGATTCATTCGCGACCAAACCTAATCAGATAAACTTTTGTGTCATAAACAAAAGTCTCATTCCAAGAAATCTCAAATTACGTATCTCTTAGGAGAGTTACGTATGTAGCTGTAAATTGGAATAACAGTCCTTACAATTTTTTTCATAACAATATTTCTATAGCATATGTATAAGGTGCTGAGAAATCATTTTTCCTTGAATTGAGCTACTAGTCACTTTCTATTGATTTATGGGCAACACAAACATTTGTAACAATGATTATTGATTAGAGTATAATAGAGTGGAGTGTATAAACTTGCTTTAATCAAAACTAACTGACATTTCCTAAAACTGCTTGATTTCGCTATTCGTTTGTCTATATTTCTGTTTTAAGAAAAATTCATTCCAATCCAGTGGCCTCCTGACTTCAGGCTCTAAAAGCTCTATTTCATCCTCGTTCATTTAGCATAAGTTGCTTGACTTTGCAATGATAACAAACTGCAACCGTATTCGTTGTAAAATACGTTGTAAATCACAAACTAGTAAATACCAAAAGTTATATTTGCAAGTATTTCTCCCCTCTCCTCTGTTGCTTTTGTTTTTTGAAACTACAGCAAAAAAAAGTATTGTACTGTATATATTATCATCTGCATGTCAAAGATTTTTTTCACGTGAATATACCACGGATGACCTACGCGAATAAAATATTTAAAAAAAAATTGTACAGTATATTATTATATATTATTGTTAAAATTAATAACAATATATTTATATTATTGTTATAATTATTTATATTATTATACTTCTCCAGTCTTCACTAGAGATTTCACATGGCACATATCTTCCCTGTAACCTGTCATTTCATCTCTTCTAGAAAAAATGATTTAAAAAAAAATGTTCTGTTAGTTCTAAGAATATTGTAAATCTCTCTTATTAAAAATTGCTTGTAAAACTTGAAAGCTATCAAGAAATTTAATAGAGATGTGCTTATATATAAGCAGGTAGTTCAGATTAATTAATTTATTAAATAAGAAAATGAAAGTTGAACCTGCACGTGAAGGATAGGTAGAAACATAAACTGAATAGATAAATAGAAATATCATAATGTAAAGGATGGCAGCAATATTCAAATACAATATGGACATATTGTAATCGAAGGAAGCGTCCAGTATGAATAGAAGTATAAAATGAAACTACGTCATGAAGCCAAAGACGAATCAACAGAATGCATCTGCTGCGGGGAAGAACATAATTATAAAGAATAGTCTTACCAAAAATCTCAAAAAATCTTCAGTAGACAAAGACAGCTTAACTACGTTCATTAAAAATGAATTGTCATATGCACAAATGGCAGCTAGTAAAAAACTCTTGAAGAAAGAGTTGAGTTATTAAAAAAGGGTATAACGAAAAATACTTGCCGTATTAAAAATTCAAATAAAAGAGAACGTAATAATTTTTATATATAGAAATGTGGAACAGGCAACATAGACTGTCTGATTGTAACTAGTATGTCGGATAATTTTGAAAAATCGATGCAGTGTCGATATTAGAAATGCATTTCAGAAATTTTGCTTTAAAATATACGATTATTTGTGACACCCAGAGAAAGAAAACACCACTAAACGATAAGGATAAATACAATGCATTTTTTTCAACTTTAGAACCAAGATACATCACAAGTGCTGATTGGAAAAAGATGCAAGTACGTAAGAAACATTATTATCAAAGCGATTTTCCACCATCAACGTTATTAGCGCATAAAATAGAATAGACATACTAGGTTTCTTTATTACTGACTGAGAGTTATATAAATTGGACAAAATGATTCTCCATTGGATTATACTCCAGTCGTCGCATCCACGAGATAAAACTGGCTCTCTAGCCGGTCTGAAAACCTAAGAAAAGCAATAAAGAACGAATCTCTTCATTCATTATCTAAAAAATCTATTAGCAGACAAAGAAATCAATTATTCTTCGTGGAAAGCAATTTAAAAGAAAATTAAAGGACTAAAAATATAATCTCTCAATAAGATAATGCAATAAATTTGTTTTGAAGCAATGTGCTTGGTCATCAATTCTTATCCTATTAATTAATGCAGTGCTGACACCGAGAGTGCTAATACTTTCTCTTCAAAGTTACTTGCGAATTCTCATTCAAAGGGTAAAGTTCAATATTTATGCCCTTTCTTCTCTTTTTTTCCTGTGATAAGTCAAAGTATAAAGAAATGCCCTGCGATGACATTATTCACTCTATAATGGTTTCCCGACAGTTCTTCTCTGTAACAATCTTTTGAGATTGTTATTGAAGTCATTTTGTGTCCTCAAGACTGTTATAGAAGACATCATGTGCGACTTTTCAGTTCACGAACAGCAATAGTATAAACCTCAGAAAATATAAAATGTTTCCTTCACGTTAATTGAGGTTTTTGCTAAATATCTTGAAAATGTTTCTGAATCTCCCACTTGATTACAAGTCACACATACATTAAGTTAATAATATGTATTGTCAAGTGAGCTAAAAAATATGTTATCAACTGAAGAAAGAAGAAGCATGGACCCCCCCCCCCCCCAAAAAAAAAATTGTGATCTCGTTATGGCATACGTATTGAAGAAAACGACTAATAATCAAAAAAATGCTATAATAGCGATGAGGAACGTCTTTAACACGGCAATAAAAAAGAAATATTTTCCACTATCATGGAAAATAGCAGAAATAATGATACTTAAGCCTGCTAAACTGTTGCTCAAAGGACTCTGATTATCGACCAACGGAATTTGTATATTCAAATCATCAATTCGGTTTGAGAATTATATCATATACTGCTTAAATAAAGCAACAAATATTATCAAAAAATACTTTGAAAATAGAAAACAATCTGTTTAGCAATTCTGAACGTGTCACAGGTACTCGAGAAGACTAAGTCCCTAATTAAATCTCTTAGAAGAACTAAGTAAAACTAACTAAATCTCCTACAGAAATTAAAACAAATACTGCAAGTTGATAAAATCATTTCTAACCAACTGTAGAATGAAAGTAAGAAATAAATAAACTAATCTTTTTAGTTTCTCTAGAGAAGTATTGAGAGTATTGTATTTTCTGTACATTTGCGACAAAATATAACAATGGCAACGTTCGTCAATAACACAATTATACTATTAGTAAGCGAAAATTCAGGATGCAAGAAGTGAACTGCAAGTAACAGCCGACGAAATAAATAACTCAATCAAATAAAACCAAACGAAATCAGTCTATGTGTACTATATATATGATATTTATATTGAAAAAGAAAGAAGATCCACTGATTATATTAAATGAAAACATATTATTGCATAATAATTGCGTAAAATATCGGAGGATGCACTTGGGCTCAAAATTTAAATGAAAAATGAATTAGATGTAAAATACAAAAAAGTATATTGACTATTAAATAAACAATCAGAATTGTACACTAAACTACTATTGTCCATAATAGCGTTAAAATACGTGTGGACTTTTGACATTCAACTGTTGCAGAAGTAAGTCGAATCCTATCCCACACAGGAATTGAAATGAACGAAAGAGCGGACAAAGCAGCAAATTCGACACTCCCGTACCACAACACAAACCTACCTATTTGTCCACCTAAAGAAAAAAAATCAATCACAGAAAACTCCGCCAAAAAACAACGATTCTCCAAACACACATCCATCCTTACCGCTGAAGGATACGCGATACTTGAAGCACTACGGCACATCCATGAAAACAAATAGGAATCAACGGTAATCTATACGGATTCGTTGACTGCAATAAACGCGACAACAAACATCAATAGCAACAAAAAGAACGAAGTCATACAAATGA